>NW_006208147.1:1808798-1818732 GCF_000334495.1 Tupaia belangeri chinensis
TGGGGACCTGCTCACAATAAGGTCACTATTAATTGAGGAAAAAGGCATAAAGCTCACCAAAAGCAAAGTGCAAAGGACAAACAGGAGCTGGGGGCTCCAGGTTTTCTCTTCCCATCTACCAGAGGCTGCCCATGTTGCTAATCTCAAAAGCTATGGTTACAAAATGTTGAACCAGGCCTTCAGTTTAAGAGAACAGGAATCTTCCATTCGCCAAAAACCTTTCCATTTTGGAACATCACTATTTAAGGCCATTCACTTGCCCAAGGAAACCCAGTTTCACTTGATAAGTATCAGTCATTTCCTTCACATTCCCACTGGAAAGCCACTAAAGTTGTAAACGTTTAGCATTTTAAAGACACCAAAGGTCTAAAACATGTAATATCCTTCCAACCCAATCATGCAGCCCTGAAACTGCTTTTCTGGCTTCCTTAGTATCATCTGGGACTCGGAGTTAAGGAGCTTCAACCTCTTGTGCCTTATTTCCTCTTGGGTAAAAAGAGAACTGGACCAAACCAGGGTTTCCCAAAGCATGGTGAGCATCCGCTCCAAGATGGTTTAGCACACAAGAGGGATCTCGTAAGCACAGAAGTTAATACGTCTTAATTATATTCTTTATGGCAAGTATACTCATTTACCTAATAGTAGAGGTACAATTTCTTTTAAAAATAAATACATCTAAATCTTAAAAAGTCAGCCGCTTTTATAAAAATAAAAAATTTAAGAACTAGTAAATAAGAGATCGGGTGGCTCTAGCAACTGTGGAAAAAAGAAAAAAGAAATTATCTAGAAACTTGGCGTTGCACAGAAAAAGAGGTGCAAACCTCAGAGAGAAGGGTCTAAACTCCAAGAGAAGAGTGAATGTCCCGGGCGGTTCCTTGCAGGTCAGAAATCCGGGGCACCAGGGCCTTCGGTAACTAGCTTCCCGGGGAGGCGACTTGGGACTGACCCAGGAGGCCGAGAAACCTCTGGCGCCAGGTGAACCTCCGCAGAAAGAGATCTGGGGAACGTCCACTGGGGGACAGGGTCCGGGGCTAGAGGGCGGCGGTGGGGACTGGACTCTCCGGCTCGAGGGGTGCGGGGGGAACCGGAGTCCTGGGTCAGAGAGGCGTTGCGGGGACGAAGGTCCCGGGCCAGAAGGGCGCGGCGGGATGAGATCTGGGGATACCGGGAGTGGTAGGCACTCGGGCTCCAGCTGGAGGGGCGCGTCGGGGACCCGCCGGTTTTCCTCGGCTCCCCGGCCGCGTGGGCGCCGCGCCGCCGTAGGCTCCCGAGTGCGGGCGCCCTGGGCCGTACTGCCTGGAGAAGCCGCGCAGGTAAAAATGCGGTGGTCGGCGGCGACAGCTCAGGGCGCCTGCGACTGGACTCCTGAGGAGAGGACAGAGTCCATTCACCAAGGAAAGGATGGAACACTATGGAGAGTGAGGAATTGTTCCCCAAAGCAGGGCCTTCGGGAAGTAGGACTACATCATAGCCACTCTAAGAAGCTTTGTTTAAATGACGTACCCCAATTTCAGAAATATTAAAATGTGCAAAATGTAGTACATCTGTTATAGTTTCTCATCCTTGGACCACGGTAATGACACTCCCTCGCTATATGCCAGGCACTGTTCCAGTGTCGTCACGTAGATAACCTTATTAAATCCTGCTAACCTTGGGAGATGAAGAGACAGGTGCTCTCATGTTCCCATTTCAGAGAGGAGAAAGTTGAACCACAAGAAGGTCAATCACCTGATTAAGGTTGCATAGCCACGAGAAAGGAAAAAGCAGCCCCTGACTGCAAGGGCTGCCCCGGTTCTATTAGCCAGGCCTCGATGACGTGGCTAGATGCTGGTGGGGTGCCCTACAGCTATTTCCAGGGAACGTGAACATCCAACACTGCCCTCCATAAAACAGCTCTGAACACAGCCAGAACGTGAACGTTGTACCACGAAAATGACCACCAATCTACCCTATCCTGGCTAACATGAATGATTTTTTTTCTTATCGATTACAGGTTTAGCCTCTGTCCAGTGTCTCTTTATCTTGACAACATTTATTAAGATATCTGATCTTAGGGACCAGCTGTTAGCTTAATGGCTGTGTCTCTGGACTCCCATGTAGTCGACCGCGGTTTGCATCTCGGACCCGGTGGCTTAAAACTCACGCCGGGTGCATGTGCGTGCGTGCCCAAGATCCCGAGAGGAGAATGGAGGAGAAGGGATTGCAGCGTGACCATCCCCCCTGGGCGGTGATTTCTCGCTTTCTGTCTCTGTCTCTGTCTCTGTCTCTCTCTCTGGCGAGTGCACGTGCCCTATAGCAAAAACCTCTCAAAATAAAATAAGATATCCAATCTTAGTAAACTGCCCTTGCTTCCTGACAGCATCCAGTCCATAGGAACTCCCCTATTCCTTGAAAACCCCCACACACACAAACCTAAATCTTATAAAAAGTCCTTTTTAAAATCCTCTTACCCAAATATTCCATGACTCTCCATGATGTCCTTTCTTTAAACCCCACCACCACTTTTTCTTTTCTTTTTTTTTTATTTTTTTTTTTGAGAGGTTTTTGCTATAGGGCACATGTGCTCAACCAGAAAGACAGAGACAGAGAGACAGAAAGCAAGAAATCCCCCCCCCCGGTGAGATGACCACGCCACAATCCCTTCTCCTCCATTCTCCTCTCGGGATATTGGACATGCCTGCACTCGCACCCAGCATGAGTTTAAGCAACCAGGTCCAGGACTCGAACCGCAGTCCAGGACTCTAACCACACTCCATGGGAGTCTGGTGACATAGCCAACTGCTGGTCCCCCTCCCCCACTTTTTCAAATATGGTTGTGTTCCTGGTGGTTTTGGCTGGAGCACATTGATAGCTAATGAATTAAAGAGTGCCACAGTTTGAATGTCCCCCAAAATTTCATGACTTGGCACTTGTTTTATAAAGGTGTCCTGGTGGGTTTGTAAGCGGGGGAGACCAAAGCAGGCAGAAACTTATAAACAGCTGCTTTGCTCAAGATCCTGCTGTCCGCCATATTGTAGCTTCACCAGAAATTGGCCCTTGGACCTCAATCCTCCAAACCATGAGCTCAATAAACCTCTGTTTCTTTATGGATCACTGAGTCTCAGGTATTTCTGTTAGCAACGCAGTTATGAACTAAGACCAAGAATTATTGGGACCCAGGCAGTCAATGACTCCAAAGAGCTTCCCTCTTCCACCCAGGCCCCCTACACATACTATACTATTCAGACACCTGAATTGCAGGATTGCACAGGAGCTGTGCCTCTGCAAGTGGTTGTCAAGCATTTGAAACGTGGCTAGCCCCACCTATTTGCCAGAGTTGTTAAAAAAATTTCATCAAGGGACCAGCACTTAGCGTAATGTCTATGTTGTTGGACTCCCACGTAGTCGACCACGGTTCACATCCCGAACCCGGTGGCTTAAACTCACACCGGGCGCATGTGCATGCATGCCCAAGATCCCAAGAGGAGAATGGAGGAGAAGGGATTGCGACGTGGTCCTCCCTCAGGGTGGTGATTTCTTGCTTTCTATCTCTCTGTCTGTCTCTGTCTGTCTGGCGAGCGCACGCGCCCTATAGCAAAAACCTCTCCAAAAAAAAAAAAGAAAAGAAAAAAATTTCATCGAGGGACTAGCAGGTGGCATGGTGGTTGGGACGCTGGACACTCCCACAGACTGACCATGGTTCGAGTCCCAGACCTGATGACTTGCTTTCTCACTTTCCTTTTCTCTCTCTCTCTCTGTCAAATTTAAAAAAAATGAATAAATAAATAAAATTAATAAATTCTTAAAAAAGATGTACTCCATTAAAATATTTTTTAAAATCAGGTCTTTGACCTATTAAAGAAAATTAAACTGGAGACCAGGCCTGAAGAATCCCTGAACAGAGAAAGCCAGTTAGACCTCATAAATGACCTTGAACTATCTTGATTTGCAAGCAAAAGTGAAAACTTGAGTTATTTCTTATAAATGACTATATTGAAGAAAAATAGAACTTAAGCTCGACCACTCAGAAGCATCCAACAAAATTATGATAATATAACTAGGGACTGTACATTAGGAGAGATCATGTATGGTCACTTTATAGCTGTAACCAGTCAAATACTTCCTTTGTATTGTTTTTGCATTTATTCTTTAGAAGTCTGATGCTTAAGATTCTTCAGCAGCAGCCCATGAACCATTTCTGGTTTGGAGCTGCCTGATTTATGAATTTCTGTTTGCAAAAATACACTCTTTAAAATATTAGGTTGCCTTTATAACAGCTTTATGTCCTTTTTTTTTTTTTGAGAGTTTTTGTTATAGGATGCGTGTGTTCGCCAGAAAGACACAGAGAGACAGAGAGATAGAAAACAAGAAATCACCCCCGAGGGGGGATGGCCACTCCGCAATCCCTTCTCCTCCATTCTCCTCTCGGGATCTTGGGCATGCATGCACATGCGCCTGGCATGAGTTTAAGTCATCGGGTCCGGGACTCGAACCGCTGTCAACTACATGGGAGTTCAGCGACATAGCCATTACACTAACTGCTGATCCCAATAACAGCTTTATGTCTTAAGTTGTCCTACAGAGATGAATCATCACCCAGAATGGTTCAATGTATACCATGAGGTCCAGGTAATGCCTGCCTCATACTACTGTATTTTACTGCCCCAAAGATGTGAAACTGGACCAGTTTATTGTAAAAGCAACTGCTCCATGTGATTTTTCCCAAAACATGGCTAGAATATCTTAGCTGTAACATATCTTGAACACAACTTACATGAATTAAATTCTAAATTCAGTTCACCTTTATGCCATGTTTTGTAAAATCAGTGCTTAAATACAAAGTGACTTTAACTATATAGACACACACACATACAGTTATTTACAGTCAGGAGAATACATGAAGTCCTGGAGGGAGTATGTCTGTAAATAAAGAGGTACAGTGGGGTTGGATGGTGCTATAGCAGTAAAACCCTACAAGGTCAACCCACATGGCAATGTTATGAGTTCACATCTTGAGACCTCCTGAAATACAGTGGGCACAGAGTATTTACATTTGGATATCTGGGAACCAGCAGTTAGCGTAATAGCTATGTCGCTGGACTCCCACATAGTCGACCATGGTTCGCATCCCGGACCCAGTGGCTTAAAATTCATGCCGGGCATGTGTGCGTGCATGCCTAAGATCCTGAGAGGAGAATGGAGGAGAAGGGATTGCAGCGTGACCATCCCCCCTGGGGGGTGATTTCTCGCTTTCTGTCTCTATGTCTCTCTCTGTCTGTCTGGCGAGTGCAATCGCCCTATAGCGAAAATCTCTCCCCCCCCAAAAAAATGTGGATATCTGGAAAAGGAGGAACCTGGAGGAAGACTGGGGAGGAGCTCCCATGAGGTAGGAGTCTTCTGGAACTGCTGGACTCTCATACACAGAGACTATTGATTTCTGAGTTCCCTGCTAAGTTAAAACATGGAATTTATTAAGTTCTGCTATGGACTTGCTAACTATGTAATCTGGAACAGGTCATTTCACCCTAGTAAAGAAAAAGCTGATCTTTAGGGTCAGAGAGTTTTGTTTATTAACCGGCAGAGAAATCTTGGGCTTGCTAGCTACCATTATACATGGATGGTATTATTTTTTTCTTTAGAGGTTTTTGCATTAGGATGTGTGTGCTCGCCAGAGAGAGAGAGACAGGGTTAGGAGAGGGGAAGTGAGAAACCCCATGCTGCAATTCCTTCTCCTTCATTCTTCTCCTGGGATCTTGGGAACACACATACAAGCACCTGTAGTGAGTTTCAAGCCACCGGGGTCTGGAACTAGAACTGCAGTGAACCATATGTGAGACTCCAGCGATGTAACTGCTATGCCATCTGCAGGCCACATGGTAGCTATTTTTAACTCAGGTTCCTTATCTTGGACTGTTATGGGACAGAGGAGATGAGTTGTGTTGTGTGAAATACCTGCTTCTTTGCGTCTAGATCTCTAAGATAAGAGACCTACCCTTGCGATGTGAATTAAAACCACACCTAGGACCAGCACATGACATAATGACATAATGGTTAAATCGCTGGACTCCCAAGTAGTCGACCTTGGTTCAAGTTCCAGACACAGGGCATGAGTGCATGCATGCCCCAAATCTCAAGAGAATGGAGAAGGGAGTGTGAAATGGCCATCCCCCTGGGGATGATTTTTCACAGTCTGTCTCTCTGTCTCTGGTGAGCACACGTACCCTATAGCAAAAATCAGCTACAAACAAGAGAAAAGCATGATTTTATTTGACATAGAAAAGTATGATTTTAGAAAAGAAGTACACCCATAGATTTCAGGTGGGTAAATTGCTAGGTCGCAACTGCATTTGGAACAGGTTAGGTGTTATTTTTATTGTGAGGTTTGGTTATGAATATTCAACAGAAGAGGTCTATTACTGTAGCTGATTTCTCTGTTTGAATTTGTGGGTTTTATCTGTTCTTGGGGACTTTTCTCTCTTGTAAGGAATTTGAGGAATTGGATTACCTAATTACCTGTGCCCAGTATGGACTTTCAAAGCATCCACAGGATCAATCGGCCCTGTTCCTTGATAGCCTTGGTAGGAGTTAGGATGTTGAACATCCCATTGAATTCCTGGGTACTTACATGCAATGACAGGAGGTAAGACAACCCTCCGTGAGTGATTTTTTTTTTTTAAGAAAACGTAGGGAATAAAGAAAAAAAAGACAGGTCAACGTCCCTTTCCTGGTGTTAGGATCTAGGGGGAAAGGAAGGAGTCCTTGCAGAGCATCTAGTATCATATTGTACAACTAACTGAACCTCAATGAACCATATAATATCTGATTTTGTCCAGAGTAAAAAACTTTGTATCCCTGAGGACAAATCTGTGACACTAGGCACACCCCCAAAAAAACCAAAACTGAAAGGTCTCTTCAGAAATGTTCATAGAGACCCACCATTGAGAGTCATGCTGTTAAGTACACACTGAACACTAAGCGAGAATATAGCCTCAAAGAACCATATCACACCTGATTTTGTACACAGTATAAAACTCTGTATCCATGAGGGCAAAACAGTGACAATAGGCACATGCCAAAGGCACCCGCAACTGAAAAATTCTCTTGAGAAATGTTCATAGAGACCAAACTTGGAGAGTCATGCTGTTAAGCACACACTGAATGCTAAGCCAGAATTAAGCCTTAAGGAACCATATCACACCGGATTTTGTACACAGTACAAAATTCTGTATCCCTGAGGACAAAACAGTGACAATAGGCACACCCCAAAAACACCCTCAACTGAAAGGTCTCTTAAGAAAAGTTGATATACACCCATCATTGAAAGTACTGCTGTTTAGTGCAAACTGAACGTTTATTTAGAATTAAGCCTCAAGGACCCATATCACACCTCATTTTGAACACTGTACAAAGCTATGTATCCCTGACCACAAACCTGTGACAATAGGCACACACAACTGACACCGAAAAGTGAAAGATACCTAGAGAAAAATTTACAGAGACTCACCGCTAATAGTTATGCTGTTAAGTACACACTGAACCTTAAGCCAGATTTAAGCCTCAAGGAACCATAAAACACCTGATTTCATCCACAGTACAAAACTATGTATCCCTGTGGACAAATCTGTGACACTAGGCACACCCCAAAAATATCCACAACTGAAAGTTCTATTGAGAAATGTTCATAGAGTCCCACCATTGAGAGTCATGCTGTAAAGTACACACTAAACGTTAAGCCAGAATTAAGCCTCAAGGAACCATATCACACCGGATTTTGTACACAGTACAAAACTCTGTATCCCTGAGGACAAAACAGTGACAATAGGCACACCCCAAAAGCACTCACAACTGAAAGATCTCTTGAGAAATGTTCATAGAGACCCACCATTGAAAGTCATGCTGTTAAGTATACACTGAACGCTAAGCCAGAATTAAGCCTCAAGGAACCATATCACACATGATTTTGTACACAGTACAAAACTCTGTATCCCTGAGGAAAAATCTGTGACACTAGGCACACCCGCAAAACACCCACAACTGAAAGGTCTCTTGAGAAAAGTTTATAGAAACCCATCATTGAAAGTACTGCTGTTTAGTGCAAACTGAATGTTTAGTTAGAATTAAGCCTCAAGGACCAATAACACCTCATTTTGAACACTGTACAGAGTTATGTGTCCCTGACCAAAAACCTGTGACACTAGGCACACACAACTAACACCCAAAACTGAAAGATACCTAGAGAAAAATTTATAGAGACTCACCACTGATAGTTATGCTGTTAAGTACACACTGAACGTTCAGCCAGAATTTAGCCCACCCATTGAGAGTCATGCTGTTAAGTACACACTGAACGTTAAGCCGGAATTAAGCCTCAAGGAACCATATCACACAGGATTTCTTACACAGCATAAAACTCTGTATCCCTGAGGACAAAACAGTGACAAGAGGCACACCTCCAAAACACCATCAACTGAAAAGTCTCTTGAGAAAAGTTGACATAGACCCACCATTGAAAATACTGCTGTATAGTGCACACTGAACGTTTAGTTAGAATTAAGCCTCAAGGAACCCTATCACACCTGATTTTGTACACCGTAGAAAACTCTGTATCCCTGAGGATAAAACAGTGACAATAGGATCACCCTCAAAGGAAAAGTCTCTTGAGAAAAGTTGACATAGACCCACCATTGAGAGTCAAGCTGTTTCGCACACACTGTACACTAAGCCAGAATTAAGCCTCAAGGAACCATATAACACCTGATTTCATCCACAGTACAAAACCTTGTATCCCTGAGGACAAATCTGTGACACTAGGCACAACCCAAAAATATCCACAACTGAAAGGTATCTTGAGAAATGTTCATAGAGAACCACCATCGAGAGTCATGCTGTTAAGTACACACTGAACGTTAACCCAGAATTAAGCCTCAAGGAAGCATATTACAAAAGATTTTGTACACAGTACAAAACTCTGTATCCCTGAGGACAAAACAGTGACAATAGGCACACCCCAGAAACACCCACAAATGAAAGGTCTCTTGAGAAAAGTTCATAGAGACCCACCATTGAAAGTACTGCTGTTTAGTGCACACTGAACGTTTAGTTAGAATTAAGCCTTAAGGACCCATATCACACCTCATTTTGAACACTGTAAAAAGCTATGTATCCCAGACCACAAACCTGTGAAACTACACACACCCAACTGACACCCAAAACTGAAAGATACCTAGAGAAATATTCATAGACACACCAATGATAGTTATGTTGTTAAGTACACACTGAACGTTAAGCCAGAATTAAGCCTCAAGGAACCATATAACATCTGATTTTGTCAACAGTACAAAACTTTGTATCCCTGAGGACAAATCTGTGACACGAAGCACACCCCCAAAACACCCACAACTGAAAGGTCTCTTGAGAAATGTTCATAGAGACCCACCATTGAGAGTCATGCTGTTAAGTACACACTGTACGATAGCCCCAATTAAGCCTCTAACAACCATATCACACCTGATTTTGTACACAGTACAAAACTCTATATACCTGAGGACAAAACAGTGACAATAGGCACACCCCAAAAGCACCCGCAACTGAAAAATTCTCTTGAGAAATGTTCATAGAGACCCACCCTTGAGAGTCATACTGTTAAGTACACACTGAATGGTAAGCCAGAATTAAGCCTCAAGGAACCATATCACACCTGATTTTGTACACAGTACAAAACTCTGTATTCCAGAAGACAAAAGAGTGACAATAGGCTCACCCCAAAAGCACCCACAACTGAAAGGTCTCTTGAAAAATGTTCATAGAGACACCCCCATTGAGAGTCATGCTGTTACGTACACACTGAATGTTAAGCCAGTATAAAACCACAAGGTACCATATCACACTGGATTTTGTACACAGTACAAAGCTCTGTATCTCTGAGGACAAAACAGTGACAAAAGGCACACCCCAA
>NW_006208148.1:0-4369 GCF_000334495.1 Tupaia belangeri chinensis
GGAAATCCCCTTATTTTTCTGATTGTCTAAAATCTTTCCTTACTCTATTGCCCTAACAAATACAGTGGACAAGAAAAGCTTAGCAGGCACATCCCTGGTATGACCTCTCCCTCTCCCTTTTGACTCAGATCTGAGTAGTTATTTCGTGCACATTTCACATGATTCTCTGTCAGTCAGCAGAGTCACATGATCAATAAAACAAACAGACTCAACCAAGACTGCTGACGAACTCCTAACAATTGTGCAAAAGCAATTTATTAGAGGAAGCACAGTTCTTTCATATCAGGATAAGATAATTGGACATCTCTGCAACAAAAAAAGAAAATTAAAAAGAAAGAAAACAAGGAAGAAAGGGCTGGCAGGTGGCATGGTGGTTAAGGCACTGAACTCCTACATGGCTAACCATGGTTTAAGTCCTCAACCTGGAGGCTTGCTTTCTCATTTTCCCTCTACCTCTTGCTCCCTCTTTCTTTCTTTGATTAAATTTTAAAATAATAATAATAAATAAAGTTAAATAAAAATTATAACTAAAAGAAAACAATTAAGGAAAAAGACTTTTGACCCAAACATCTGAAACTCATAGATCATACAAACATTGCTCCATAGATCGTGTAGATCATACATACAATGAAATATGTAAAATTTTAAAAAAATTGCAAATATTTAACAAAAATACTGGGATTTAGGGCCTGGCAAACAGATTTCATGCATAATATTAAAAGTATAATTGATAAAAAGAAATTAATTGAAAAAGTATGACATATATACACTGTGGAATACAACTCATCCATAAAAAAAAGAGACTCTGGCATTTGAAAAACCATAGATGAATATGAAAGAGTAAATGCCGAGTGAAGAACCCAGACTATGAAAGAGAAGCATTGTATGTCCCCACTTAATATACATGAATATCTGCACTCTGTGGGAAAAACTGAGAGTCAAAGGTATAAAGGTATGGAGAGCAAATGTGGACACTGGAGACAGTGTGGGAGGTGGGCGTGGGTGGACAGTAGGTAGGTGGGAGTGAGGGGAGGAGGGGATCATGGAGAAAAAGAAAAGAAAAACATTTAACAGACACAAACGTGGAAAATTATGCATTAATGATAATGTGTATGGTAACATCTTTGACTGGAAAAATATGCGCTGTATTCATTTTAGGAAGATTTATCTTGTATGCTGCAAAGATGTACAGTTTAAATGTAAATAAAACAAGTAAATAAAGGAAAGAAATAAAAGAAATGGATAAATTTCAATTAATGAGTTATAAAAGCCTAGGCTCTGTGAAATATTCTTTCAAGAAGAGAAAAGAACCAAGTACTAGCTTTGAAAAAATACAAACCACATATGGAATGTGTAAAAAACCATTCTCATACTGCCATAGCAGTTAACATAATAGCTATGTCACTGGATTCCCATGTAGTCTACTGCAGTTCGAGTCCTAGACTGTGGCGTAAACTCACACCAGGCACATGTGCGTGCGTGCCCATGATCCCGAGAGGAGAATGGAGGAGAAGGGATTGGAGTGTGGCCATCCCCCCTGGAGGGTGATTTCTCGCTTTCTATATCTCTGTCTCTCTCTGTCTTTCTGGTGAGCGCACATGCCCTATAGCAAAAACCTCTCCAAAAAAAAATCCTCATAATGCACTAAAAACATCTAAAATAAACAAATAATCTATGTCAGAATAGACAAAGGACACTGGGAGGAATTTCACTTAGGAGAATATACAGAAGGAAGATTAAGTACACGAATAAGCCATTTCATAAGAGTGCAAATGAAAATCATAGTGACCTATTGCAACACAACCATCAGAATGCCTTCTAGGGAAAGTAAACTGGAAAGTGTGACTGTCCCTAAAACAGAAAAACACATGACAAAAATATAACTGTCCAAGAACTCCAACCCTACAAACTCAATTCCTTGCTTTCATCCCAAACAAATGAAAACTTGTGGTACAAAAAAAGGTTGATCTAGCAGGTGTGGGATGCTCAGAATTTGCACATTATAAAGACAGGTCTGACCTTGCCTGGCTCCTGGGAGGAAACCTCTAGGCCCTCAGACCCTCACTGCTAAGAAAATATTGTGTAGTGGGGCCTAGGGAAGGTCAAGCTAATGGTGCCATCTATGGTGAAGGTCTTGGTGCCTGTTGTATATTGTGGTCTTCAGAGAGTCTGCCTCATGGAGTTCTGTGAGTTCTTCTAGGGAGACACAGAAACAGGACCTGACAACACTTATGTGCACAAAAGTCTGGACATGGAAAACATGAGACCAATTAGATATCTTGATAAATCAATAATGAGGCAGACAGTAGGGGAGTTGTGAGAATGAAGAGGAGAAGTTGGAGTTACAAACGGGAAGAATAAACCTACCTGATCTGAGGGGTTCTTAGTCACCTTAGCCCTCCTGTCTCTTCACGTGGAATCTAGGAACCAAACCCACACCAGAAAGAGGAACAAGAGAGAAGTGCACAGATGCTCTTAGCTTCACAAGTATATGGGTATCTCCACAAGGACTGAAGTCCAAAGAAGTGGTCACAGTGAGGTGCTTTTGTTCTTCATAGACAAAGAGCAATCCACTCCTAAAGAAATGGCAGGACAAAGGGATCTCAAGACTAGGGTAGTAAATACTAAGGAAGTCATCCAGAGATATGGGGACATATAAAGCTGTGGAAGATGGGGAGGGGGGGTGTTTTTTGTTTTCTTTTCCTTTTTTCTTAAGTTTTTTTTTTTTTTGCTCTAGTGCACGTGCACTTGCCAGAGAGAGAAAGAGTGAATGAAAGTGAGAAATCATCCCTCCCCCCAGGGGGATGGCCATGCCACAATCCCTTTTCCTCTGTCTCCTCTGGGGATTTTGGGCACACACATGCATGCAGCATGATTTCAAGCCACCATGTCTGGGACTCGAACTGAGGTCAGCCAGGCAGGAATCCACCACCTTAGAGAGTTTATTTGTTCAGGTTCACTGTATCTCCAATTCAACCCAATCCTCAATTCTGGAAGTAGAGACTGTATCTCACCCTGGTATGAAAGGACACCCTTCAAATGACCTTTCTGCAGGTATAACTCCTCAGGTGATTTCAGCTTGAAATGATCAATATGCTAATTTGGCAAGCTTGAGGATTGTTCATCCTTAATTCCATCATGTGGTAAAGGATTCTTTGCAGTGGGAGATACAGGAGGAGGAAAGACCCTGAGTTTGGACTATGGTTGCGAGGTGAGCATGGTACAATTATTGGGTTGTTGCAAAGGTCATTACTCATTTTTACACAGAAAAAAAAAAAAACAAAACAAACAGAAAAATACATGATGACTTTTCAGACGACCCAGTATTTAGCTGGTGAGGCTGAAGCAAAGTCAAGAAAGAAGACCAAGACTTTAGGTTAGATCAGGTTTAACATGGCACGTTCAGGAGGCATCCATGGGAGGAAGTAAATTAGGTGTTTTATTCATGATTCTGGACAAAGAGGAATCTGGAGTTTATAAGCACAGACTTAGTAAGTACAGTTTTAGAGAAGGAGTGGACCACACAGAAGTGTTTTAAAAACTAAAAGTGAGAGAGAAGGAATAAGGCCTGGGGTGCACTTCACTGTCTCCAGCCCAGGCCCCCACTCTGTACCAGCAACCATCCTGCAGAGGAGAATCAGGAGTCCAAGGAGAAGGTTTTGGGACAACCAGAAATGGGTGTCCCAAGAACCTAGGTGAGCCCACCACTTCTATCCCTCTGTTCCTGACTACCGTGGTCCCCACACCACCATAGCATTCCAGTCCCTCACCTCACAGCCAACAGTACCTGGGGGGAACCCACCACTCCTGTCTGTCACTGACTACTGTGGTCCCCACACTGCCATAGCATCTCAGTCCCTCACCTCACAGCCAGGCAGTACCTGGGCACAGGAGACCTTGACTCTGCAGAGTGGGTTCCCTAGTCCTTGATCTCTTTCCACACAGGAAGCCCTGAGTGAGTGACACACACTTCTCCACTGTCCATATCACAGGCTGCAGCCCTGCTCATCTGCACACACTGGCTGTAAAATATCTAAAAACAGAAGCATCACAGAGTATTTAAAATATTTACTTGGAATTCCAAAACAATGATTACAGAAAATATATGTTCTGTGCTTCTGAAGTAAATAATTTTATACTTATGATTTTCATCTATTTTTTTCAGATATACAAAGGCTACTTGTCATTGCAGAATTTGAAATGAAATCTTGACGGGAAATCTTTCATCAGCACATTCTTTGATTACAAACTGCTAATAAAAGTGACTTGCTATAACAGATAGGCTTGGGGACCAGCAGGTAGTGTAATGGCTATGTCGCTGGATTCCCACGTAGTCGACCGCAGTTCACATCCCAGACCCAGTGGCTTA
>NW_006208148.1:4532-7643 GCF_000334495.1 Tupaia belangeri chinensis
ACAGGTCAGGTGAGAGCCCAGATATATATATATACACAGGCAGACGTCAGGTCAGAGCCCAGGTATATATATATATATATATATATATACACAGGTAAGGAGATTTAGGGCCTCTGGTACCTGAATTTGTGAATGTGATTACCAACACATGGCACCCAATCCACCTGACAACCTTAAAAAAAAAAGAAAAAGAAAAGAAAAATAAGGGAATAAAATAAAAATAAAGGGAAAAAAAGGAACAAATTAATATAACTTAGGAAAATCCATAAACCAAAAGAAGTTTTGTTGAGCCAGGGTTGAGGCTGTCACCTGGGCACCACAATATCCAAGTGGCCTTGGATACGTGCCAAGGTCTTACAGAATTCTTGATGATTTTAAGGAACACACCAAAGAAAAAAGAGAGGCTGCATTATTATTTTGGGGATAGTAATGTGGTGAACTGACCTGCCCTTTGTCATCTGCATCCTTGCTGACATCAGGACTGTTATGAGTTGGTGTGTGAGTGGTGCAGACTGACTCCATCTTGGGCCTCTCAGCTCTCCCACTGCACCCAGCCATGACCAGTGCTGGTACTGAGCAGAGTCTGCCTGAGTTAGCCTTTTTCTTTTTTCTTTTCTTTTTTTTTTTTTTTTTGAGAGTTTTTTGCTATAGGGCATGTGCGCTCACCAGAAAGACAGAGAGACAGAAAGCAAGAAATCACCCCCAAAGGGGGGGATGGCCATGCCACAATTCCTTCTCCTCCATTCTTCTCTCAGGATCTTGGGCACACACACACATGCGCCTGGCGTGAGTTTAAGCTGCCAGGTCCAGGACTCGAACTGCGGTCGACTACATGGGAGTCCAGCGACATAGCAATTACTCTAACTGCTGGTCCCTTTCCTTCTATCTTTAACTTAGGTGGAAATGTAAGATGCTGCAGTTTCCCAGCAGCATGGCAGTACTAAGAGAGCTGTGTGTCTCTACATATGCTGATGTTTAGGAATGCTCTTCAAGTGTGAAAATTTATTTTTGTTTTTTTCTGTTTGGATTATAAACTGGATTGTTTCATCTGGAGAAGATAAGTACAACAGTGACACATACATGGAATAATAAAGGAGGCGTTGATCTTAAATCCAAGGATCCTGGCTAATTCTGGAGATAGCCATGTGCAAACTGTAAGACGAAAGTGTGGGCAGCTGACTTCAAATAACTCTATGTCAAATAATCACAGGTCAAGTGTCTGCAAATACACACTACTTCAGAGGATAGAAAATAAGAAAACAGACTGGAAAGCATAAAGATTACAGAGAGAAAAATAACACATCCCTCTGCAGTCCTGGTGGACTAGCACATGCCATAAAGAGTCAAAGCTGGTTCCACAGAGTCAGGGAGACTGAACCTAAATGGCACAGCATGGCTTTGCTCCAGCGTGGCTTCATTTTCTTTTGCCATCAACAAGGTCATCACTGAATTTTGAGAAACATTCTGAAAACTTTCCATAAAATCATTACGACATGAATGGTCACTGACACAACTCCTCAGACAGCTTCAGTTCTGGTATTGGACATCCTAATGGAGGTAACTGTGGAAGGAAAGAAAAAGTGGATGGCGTACACATGGAACAGATGGTACTGAAAACAGAAATCATCCAGGGGATACTATGGTGGAAATTCCCATTCTCTTAACAGTATTTTCCATTCTGGGAAAAACCAAGAACCACATGAAAACAATATACTTGACAATGAAACTAGGAGGAAAGAAGACAAGAGAGAACACAAACAGTGTGCAGCTGAGGATTTTCCATCTGTAAATCCTGAATATGAGAGAGAACTAAATCAGAATAAAATCTTCAGCTACAGGTGTGTGGGGCCTGCACGCCCACACACACACATACCCAACCAGAAAACTTCGAAGTCTTCTTAGATATCCTTCTATTCCTACATGTAGAGCCCCAAGGATGCTGGTCATTTAAGAAAGGGAACACAGAAGGCTTACAGCTACATGATCCCAAGCAGTAGGAAGTCTTCAGTCATGGTCAGATAAGAGCAGAACTGGTCCAAGTGTCTACTGAGGCTTTGTCCCTAAGACTGCTGCACCACCTACAGAGCCTACAGAGTGTAAAGGCCAAATGAGAGAAAATAAAGTTGGGACTTCTTTTCCCCATGAGTCTACGTATAGTGTTGACAACTTTAATGTTTTTCTATCAGCTGGGAAGAATTTTAGTCCATTGACAAATTCAATAAGAGTGTAATTGCTCAAATTCCTCTTTGCCTGTTGACAAAGGTAATCAGCAGCTTCATCTAACCTAACTCCCAAGAATATGCACTGAAAAGAGGGGTGAATTTTTTTTTTTTGCACATCCACGTTTATTGTGGAATTATTCACAACTGCCAAGACATGGAACCGACTCAAATGTTCATGAACACATGAATATATTGAAAATGTGTGGCACATACACAGTATGGAATACTACTCAGCCACGAAAAAGAAAACTAATGAGACCCTGCCAGCCGATAAAAAGAGTAGACGAACCTGAAAGATCCACCGCCAAGTGAAGCAAGCCAGACCACAAAAGAGAGGCATTGCCTGTCCCCACTCAATATACACCAAATGTCCACACTCTATGGGAGAAACCAAAAGACTAGAAGATACAAAAGCATGGAGATCAACCACGGACACCAGAGATGGCATAGGAGGAGGATGGGAAATGGGGGAGAGCGAGAAGCAGGGAATCAAGGGGGAAAAGAAATGAAGCATTTCAGGAATGTAAAAGTGGCAAATAATCTATTGATGATAACGTATATTATACCCCCAACTGGATTAATATATAGTGGTTTTTTTAATTTTAATTTTATTTTTTATTATCATCATCATAATCTTCTTTATATTACATTGGATTACATATAACTCTACAGTGTATTACATTGTTTTTTCAAAAGGGAATGCCATGCATGTCCGTCAGCACAGAGACATCAATCTCCCCACCTCAACATTCAATATCTTTTCTATGTTTTCCCCAATCATTATTTTATTCTAATTTTTAAAACAGTCAATTGCTATTTCTCATTTTGCTTGTAAAATACTTTGCCCATCATGAAATACTTCTCAGACCAATCCAGTCCAGAATACTAT
>NW_006208148.1:9031-11906 GCF_000334495.1 Tupaia belangeri chinensis
CCGGGCCAGGGCCTACTCCCCCTGCCACCGCCTGGCTCACTCTGCGCTGGGTCCCCCAAAAGAGGGGTGAATTTTTGAAAGCATTGTAAAGGGACAGAGTAGAAGAGTAACATGAAGATGAAAGCCTTGCTGCCTCAGAGAAGGTGGCCATTCATTTAATTTGCATAACAGTCACAGTACTCACCAAGAAAGGGATATAAATAGAAACTGATGAAAATGAAATTCCACAAGAGAATAGCAATGTCTCAGTGGTTACCCAGCAGATCACTGGGTCTGCAGCTTTCCCACAAACTGGTGTTCTTTCAAGTTCACTTGAGGCAGAGCTCAGACTGTTAGAGAGATGGGCTGGCAGGAAGACAGTTGAAACATGCGTTCCCTTAACTGAGGATGAATTAAGAGAATTCCAAGTTATTAGTGAACATTTAAGGAACAATGGACTGAGGAAAAAAAAAAACCAGTATTTTAAAAAGTGATCTGATCGGTGACTTCGAGTGACTTTGAGTCTGGACTTGGAAAAGCAGTACTTTCAAACCCGCAATTCAGAATGATGGCACAGAGACAAGTAGTAGTGACAAAGCCAATGATGATGATGTGTGAAGGACTTCTTAACAGCTTTAGAAGTTGTAGTATGATACATCTCTCATACAGTTTGGGGTGAACTGTAAAAAATGAAGAACTATAATTCATGTGGTGAAGTACCCCATTAGGAGGTGAGCTCTGAGGGGACTTTAATATGAAGAACACTAAGAAAGTTGTGTGGGGCTGTGTTGAACATTTCTTTGTAAATAAATGCTGTTATTATTAAGTGAGAAAATCTCATTTGCTACACTGTCACATTGCCAGTCAGAGAAATACTGCGGTTATGAAGAAAGTCAATGTTGATCCAATGTTTAATAAAAATTGTGTAATGCTTTGCAAAGCTGCTGTCTTAAAATGTCCAAGTCTTCATGAAAAGGTGACCTGCAGTGCCTGCTCTCAGAGTCCTGTCTTTTTGATGGAAACCCTCAGTCCACTTGTGTGCACTCCTCCCCATCCCCCCCCCAAAAGCAAATGAAACAAAAGGAAACAGGAAGGAACATGCAGCACGTGGCTAACGCTGGAGCGAAGTGCACTGAAACATTGACTTCCTGAACTCAACCTTTGTGCAAGGCACGTTTTAAAACATAACTTGCTCTGTAGCCATTTGTAGTGCAGCAAGTGTTACAGGAAAGACACACCACACTTTCTCCTAAAATTTTAAGGGGTGATTTCCAAGAGCTTTATTAGGCATGTTGTCAGACCAGGATTTTCAGAGTTTATGAAAAAGAGTATTTTGGGAAAACTTATTTTGATAAATCATTACACAACAAAAAATTTGATCACACTGATTGACTGTCCACAATGTGGGAAAATAAACTTGATTTTCAGAATATTGTCCTTTCTGTAATGTTCAACGTTTTGGTCTCTTAACACAACCTGCTTTATTCACTTATTAAAACCAAGTTATACTATGTAAAAGATGGTGCTGACTTCTTGAGGTTGGAAAGAGAAAGCAAAGTCGTTTCATTATTAAATACACAAGTTTATTAAACAAATCAGTGTTAAAAAACTGTTTACATTTGCACATTAATTTTTGAATCATTTCTGTTTTACTGCTGACTGGAAGAGTGTTCTGATTATGTATGTTTTTATTTTGATTTTTCTGGTTTTGTTTGCTTTTCATTTCCTCCGTCTCACTCATGAGTTTAAATACATTCTAAATATAAAGAGCATATCTTAAGAGAAAAAATGTTGAGGCTTTATGTGGATTGATCTATTTTTATATTTTACTAAAAATAATACAATAATAAAATAAAAGACCATTCCATACAGGTCAAACATAACTTCTCCCAGCACTTTCCTGACCAGAAACTCCTGTGGTCTTCATCAGGAGAAAAGACTGGGGCTGGTGTGTATCTGGGACCACTGGGCAGAGACAAGACCCAAGTGGTTCAAGTATCAGACTCAGTGGCTTGAAAATAACATCTGGCACATGTGCATGTGTGCCCAAATTCGCAGGAGAGTGGAGAAGAAAAGGTGGTATGGTCATCCCCACTGAGGTTAATTTCTCACCTTCTCTCTCTCTTTTCTTCTCCAGCAAGCACACACTCCATTATGCAACAAATTTAAAACAATGTAGAGGAAAAGAAGTTGCAGAGGCTTGCTAGAGGCCAGTGGGTGTCTCTAATGATTCTCCACCATGTTCCTGCAGAGACAGTGCCCTTGTCCTGCCTTTCCCTCTCCCTGTGAGCCCAGATTAAGTGTAGTTCACCTGAGGAAGTAACATACTTGTGGCTGCAATACATGGCAGCCTGTTGCCCTTCACTTGAACGTGCAATATTCTCTTGCATGTAAATTGTAAGTGTTCAAGATTCACCCTACGAAAAACTCCCATCTGATCTTCTGCTTATAAAGACAGCACTGGGTTTCCCAGGTGCCCAGGTGCCAGACATCTGGATTTGGACTTCAAATCACAGCAAAATAGCTATTTTCAGTACCATTTACCGAGAAATAGCCCCTGGAATTAAGCTTTTTGGGGGCCTGCCAAATGTGAATGATAAGTATATCCTTGACTTGAGCACAAAATCCAGTTAAGAATATAAATCCAACTTGTGAGATGAAGCAGTATTTGGTTTCTGAAACTCTTTCTGTGGATACAGAAATGTTTTCCAAGGGAATGGCAACTCATTTCAAACAAGCACTGTGACACATTATGAAATGTTATCTCTTTATAGTATTGAGGGCAGTGAGTTTACCTCGAATGGCTTTTATCTTTTTTATCACTCTAATCCTAAATCTGTTTGTTTGTTTGTTTGTTTGTTTATTTATTTTTGCTATAGGGTGCAACGGTTGACCA
>NW_006208148.1:15019-22112 GCF_000334495.1 Tupaia belangeri chinensis
GAACAGGTTCCTTGGGGGAGGGAGTGAGAGATGGGACAAACACACGCACACACACTACAGGGTGCTGATCAAGTCGTCTTCTTCTGTCTACTTCTGTTTATTGAGGAGAAATTGCGAGTTATATACAGCTGGTGGGAACCAATTTGTTGCCCGAAATGCAAATGAGATAGAACAGCATGAACCAATCATTGATGTGGGTGGATCTCTCCCATTGCCTAGAAACCCAACCACTTCCAGGGAGAACAGTTGGTCACATGATTTCTGAGAGATGGCTTGCTCAGTGAGGAAGTGAAGCCTAATGGTTTCCAAGATGGCAGATAGCTCAAGATGGCTTCTATATGCAGTGCTCACCACAGTTTGTTTTTGCTATAGGGTGCGAGTGTTCACCAGACAGAGAGAAACAGAGAGACAGAAAGCGAGAAATCACCCCCCAGGGAGGATGGCCACACAGCAATACCTTCTCTTCCATTCTTCCCTTGGGATCTTGGACATGCACACACCCACACCCAGTGTTAGTTTAAGCCACCAGGTCCAGGACTCAAACAATGGTCAACTACATGGGAGTCCAGTGACATAGCCATTACTCTAACTGCTAGTCCCAATCCTAAATTTATTCAACAGTTCTTTCACCCTACACAAGGTACAAACACAACTTACCTAAAATGCTACAAAGTTACAAAACTCAAAACAAGTTTCATACTATTGACTGTATAAGAGGCAAATAAGAACAAAGTACATGTTGCCAAGGTAACCTGCAAGACTGCCATGAAGGGGACGGGGAGGGGGGTAATGGGCTCCATCCTGCAAGACCTGGCTCCCCACCTGCTCACCAATTTCAGAGAACAAGGAAAGTGTGGGGTACATGAATCCATGGGAAGTCTGGCCATTTATAGCAACTTACATAGGTTGATAGGTGCTCTCTGGGGAGTGCGGCCCTAGAGGTCAGAGGGCTCTCAGGCAGGGTAGCAGAGGGCCATGCTTACCAGAACTGGCCCCAGGTGATCCTTGGAAAGGACAAATAGGCTCCTAGGCTGGGCTGCACTGCCACCTGGGTCCCTGCTGGTGTGCCAGGGAGCAGACTCTTAGGAGCTGGAAACAGGTGAACATCTAGCCAGAGAACTGAAGGGGATCTTTACAGACACAATCTCAAACCTGTACTTGTGCAGCTGGAACTTGGCGTGTGGAGGAAATGTCTCAGACACTGCCTTCAAGGTTTGTCTGAGGGAGGGCTCTCCTCTCCTAGGACCTCTGTGACAAAGCTGAGCTGTGTAGGATGTAGATTTGAGGGCTTGAGTTTCTGGCCCTGCTGATGGAGAAGTTAGAACTGGAGCAACTCCTGTGGCAGTGGCCGAGGGAGTTGGATCACGGTGCACAGGGGACCTGCACCTTGGTGAGCCAGACTTTCTCTCCATCAGTGGGGGTGACCTGTGCCACATGGGAGGGGTGGCAGCAATCTTCTGGGAGGGCTGAGTCACTGGGGAGGTGGCTGAGGCCAGGGGGCCACACAGCAGTGGCAGTTATGTCCTGGCCATCCATTTGTCCTCCCTCCATGTGCTTTAGCACCTTCTCAGCTTCATCTGGATTCTCCAACCCCACGTAGGCATAGCCCTTGGATAGATGGGGGTGCATACTTTCTATGGGCATGACCATCATTTCAATTTCCTCACAGGTGGAAAATGTCTCCATGATGTGAGCCCTGGTCACATTCCTGGCGAGTCTCCCATTATGGACTTTGGTGGGTTCAGGGGAATAACTTCATCTTTTCTTCTCCTTTTCATCTATTTAGGTGGCTTGGATTTGGATCAGGAGTGCAGCCTGTTATCACATCTGTGCTTAGAAGGGCTCAGAGAGCCAGAGGAGCAGCTGGAGCTGTGGGATGTGTGGGGACTTCCTGGGCAGTTGGATGCTGAGGGGGAGCTTGAGCCGCTGCTGGAGCCTGTGCTAGGACTGGAACCTGAACTTCAGGCCATGTGGACCTTGCACCAATACTGCTGCCACCCCTGGAAGCACTGTGCCTCTTCTGAGTCTTATCCCACTGCAGTCCTTGGTGGCCCCTTGATCTTTACTGTGATGCTTGGACTTCTCATCAGAACGGTCTTTGAGGTTGGTGGGAGAGGAGGTCATCTTCCCACTGTGATCTCCTCCTGCTCTCCTGAATGCTCTCCAATGGCTTTTACTAGACAAGTGTGGAGTGGGAATGTAGAGAAAAATATCCTTTCAGCCTTAAATTGATATGGTTCTCTTTCTCCTTGAAACCTTATACTTTGTTGTGGCTTTGATGCCAGACAAGGCTTCAGGACTCAAGTCTACTGCCCAGAACTAAGTAAAAGAATAACCTCTGATCATGTGAACAACCAGCAATGCCAATGCCTTGAGCAGCTTCTGCTGCTGACCCGGGGTGGCAGTTCCAGGGAAGCTGTGTTCCTCTGTGTATAGGGTGAGGAGTCCTTGTTGGCATGCTTGACAGTTACACTTTTGGAGAAAAAAGAACAATACGAATGCCTCTGTTAGGTGTTCAGTTACTGACAATGTCAATATTGAAGCCTGAAAACATATATTTATTTATTTATTTATTTTAGTTGACATGTAGAAATTGCTTATGTTTCAGAAAAAAAAATTGAGGAACTAAATTTAAGCACTACAGAAACTAATATCATAATATATTTCCACTACAATCACTTTTGGGAAAAGGCAAAGTATACATACAACAATTCTCCCTAATCCTCTCTGTTAAATGGATGAGATCAGCCCTAACAGGCTAGAGAGCCAAGGGAGAGAGTGGGTTGAACACGTATGTGTACTTTCGTTCCTTTCCCACTGAAACTGGGGGTGGGGATTATTTATTTTTAATCAATGCTCTTGGTCATAACAAGAGAAGAGACAACAGAGAAGACTGGGAAGGTGGAAGCAGATAGACACATGGTCATCAACATGGCAGACAGCTGAACCCTAAACCTGGCCATAGCAGAGCTGAAAAAGTGTCCTCTTTATAGCACAGAATTCTCAAAAGGTTCAGTACCTGGAAAACCCAGGGCCTTTGGAAATGGGAGTGAGGAACACCTAAAGTGAGAAGTACTGGGTTCAAGGTGCTGAGAAGCAGTTTCTCTCCATGTCTCCATTGTGGACCATGGCCCCTGCTCAAGTCTGGCATTAATCTGAAGATTTCATCTTTGGAGAGAGTAAAAAAGGAAGCAAGAGCCGCTGAATAATGAATTCCAGTGAAGGCTTGATATTCTGCTGAAATGAGGTAACTTAAGAGAACGTAGGTGAACTAGAGATTGAGGTTCTTTGGCCCCCTTTCCCTCTCACTTATCTCCTATGAGGACATGAGGACAAGAGTCATGTCTGGGAGACAGCTTAGCCCAAGAGGGAAGACCTGAGACCCTGTGAAGCAAGAGCCGCTGAATAATGAATTCCAGTGAAGGCTTGATATTCTGCTGAAATGAGGTAACTTAAGAGAACGTAGGTGAACTAGAGATTGAGGTTCTTTGGCCCCCTTTCCCTCTCACTTATCTCCTATGAGGACATGAGGACAAGAGTCATGTCTGGGAGACAGCTTAGCCCAAGAGGGAAGACCTGAGACCCTGTTCCTGGGAATTCCCCAGCATTGGCCACTCAGGTCACCAAGGTGTGAAGTTTCAAACTGACAGCAGCTCCCTCCATCTCCAAGCCCCAAACTGACTTTCCATCTGATCCTTGGTCCCAAGCACTGAACTGACGTCTATGGTATCTGAGGAAGATCCACAGTGTGCAAGGAAAAGATCACAGTAAACACTGAAATGCAGCTGGGTGACAGCCAAGGCCATGCAGGAAAAAGGAAGTGCTAAGAACTCTGTCAGTGTCTTACAGAAGGTAGGGGAAGTTTCTCATCCATGAAGGATTAAACTCAGCACCATGGCCAAGCTCAGTACAGAGACACAAATCCTGCCTTCCCTCTTCAGGACTGGGATTCCTTGGGGACTAATGCCAGGAGCTGAGGGTACACCCTTACCTTACCTAGACCATTAATGGTCTGGACTTTTCTTAGTTCCAGTTTTCATTTGTTTAAAAATCTGCAAAGGCATTTCCTGACTGTACTCCTCAGCAGTGAGGAAATGTGTCATCACTTGAAGGGCAAGAGCCCTGCTGTGGGGTCTGAGCCAGGACACAGCGACGTGGAAGCCCAGGATGCTGAGCGGGGACTGCTCAGGGCTGGGCTGGGCAGAAGAAAGTGGACACAGATACAGGCAGAGACCCCTCTACCCACCATGCACATGTCTTTGAGGGTCAGCTTAGAGGCAAGCAGACCAAAGGTCTAATGTCTCTGCATGACCTTGGGCAAGTCCCTGGTGGCTTTGAAGCCTTGGTTTCTAGCCTTCAGTGAATCTGACAATGGCCTCTCCCAGGGGGATTGTGCTGGGTGAGCGGCTGGAGGGCACTGGGCTGGGAACCTGCCACTTGGTCTCTGTGAGACGCTGCAGCTGTCACTGTGCCCTGCGAGTGCTGGGCCTGGACGTCCAGCCCAACACAGCTGTAATGAAGGAATGCCTGGACAGAGCAGTACCTGAGGCAGGAGAAGGGACAGATCCTGGGCTACACCATGCTGGCCATGGGGCCACGCCAGTGCAGTACAGTGGAGCTGCTGAGGCTCTGGGCCTCGGCTCCCTTCTGCAGCCACTCCACCTGGACCAGCCCCCTCTTGCCACCCTTAGCAGCCGAGAGGTTGGGCTTGGTGAGCACCTTAGTGGATTCCCCAGGGAACACCTACCTGCCTCCTTTACCAAGACCATCCCATGGGATTTCGCCCTTCATCTCCCTCTCCTTTACCAACACCATCCCATGGGATTTCGCCCTTCATCTCCCCTTCCCATTCTCTGCCCTCCAAACCCACTCACCACGACCCTCTGGTTCCCACCTCACCATGGACAGACAATTTTCTCAGCTCTTCAGTCTAGCAGCTTTACCCAGACCCAGGGCTGATGGGATGGGGAAATGAGCTCTGCTTGGTGGGCTCCCACTGTCCTTTGTCTCCTCACAACCTGCAGCCCCAGGAAATCTCCTTGGTCCTCTGTGCCATCCAAGCATGGGGTAGCTGGCCCCAGCCTATGTTAGCCAAGTCCTCTCCACAACACTTGGAAAACCATGTCCCAAGACAAACCATTTCCCTGTACCCAGAGCTGTTCTGCAAATTTCACATGTACTCCAGTCCCGAGGAAACAAGGCCACCAAGGCCAAGGCCCTGTCTGTCCATCCCCTGTGCTCCCAGGAGCAGCCAGTCATGCACAGCAGGTCCAGGGGCACTTGCAGAAAGAAAACAAGAAGGAAGGAAGAGAAAAAGAAAGAGGGAGGCAGGAATGAAGGGAAATGGAAGAAAAGAAAAAGGGAAAGAAGAGGGGGCAGTAAGGAGAGAAGGGTGGAGGAGGAGGGAGGAAGGTAGGAAGTATGGAGGAGGAGGGAGGGAGGAAAGGAGGCTAGAGGAAGGAGAAAGAAAAAAAGGCAAAGGCTGGAAGAAAACACACACACAACCCAGGTGCCTGTCTGTTCTCCCAAATGGGGACTCATGGAAATCAGCTGAACACCCTAAAAAGATTAGCTCTGAATACCGTGCGGGCCCTGCCTCCTTCCCCTGGCCCATCCTAAGCATGAAGGCCCCCTTGGGTTGCTGCCTGATCACCAGATCCCCTCCCCCTCTGGAGCTCTCCTCTTTTGTCACTACAGTGGGGGAGGGGATCTCTGGTTATGGGACAGGTTAGGCCATTCTGGGCTGAACTGAGAGGGGAGGGGGCTCTGCAGGGGGCAGGAGACTCCTGACTCCCCAAAAGCAAGCCCTATTTCATGGACTCTTGAGAATCCCGAGGGGATGGTCTTGGCACATCCAGAGTTGCGTGATCCCCAAGTCCCCAGGAACTTGAGGAGCTGGAGGCATCTTCCCTCTGGCAGAAATCCCTGCCCAGGCTGACTCAGCACCTCTGCCAGCTCTGCTGTCACCACCTCCTAGCAGCTAGAGGCTGGGGAGTAGGGGTCTCCTAGGAAGGGCAGCAGGGTTAGGCAGAGCCAGGGCCCACTGTTGGCTGCAAGGTGGCCCAGTAGGGGCTGGTGAGGAAGCAGTGTGGATGCCATTGTACGGAGGTCAGGAATGGCTCTGTGGCAAATCTTATGTGCATTTTACACATTAGAAGGGCCTGGGATTCACGTCTCTATTTTAATGACTATAAATAGAATAGTATTAAGCCCAGAAAGAAAGTGGGGATACACACTCACACACGGCTGAGCCTCAAATCCATGATGCCAAGTGTAAGAAGCCAGACTTAAGTGGCCACGTGTGGAACCCCATGTACTTGAGATTTCTGGAGTGGACTGATCCACAGTGACAAAGAAAGCAGGTTGAGCCTATGGGGCCTGGAGGGGGACAGAACAGGCAGCTGCCATCTGATGGGTGCTGGGTCTTTCTGACCTGATACAAACGTCCTGGAATTGGGTCTCAGAAATGGCTTCATGACTCTGCCAACGGGCGGTACATCACTGAATGGTGGTGTAAGGGCATGAATTTATGGTATCTGAGGGAAAGACCACAGACCTGTGCCCTGAGAGCTGTGGGCTGCCCTCCTCCCCACCAGCCTGCACAGGCATTCTTGGGACCCCAGGGACCACAGTGAGTCTGGTGGCCACGGGGTGGCTCAGGCAGGCAGTCCCGCCCAGCTGCTGGGGACCCGCTTCATGCTGGGCGCCCTGAGAGCTGTGGGCTGCCCTCCTCCCTTCCAGCCTGCACAGGCATTCTTGGGCCCCAGGGACCACAGCGAGTCTGGTGGCCATGGGGTGGCTCAGGCAGACAGTCCCACCCAGCTGCTGGGGACCCGCTTCATGCTGGGCCCTGAAGCTGGCACATTTGCCAGTGACACTGAAGTGACTGGAGAAGGTAGAGAGCTGGAGGGTGGCAGGCTGTGAGCAGGACCCTGGGGGCAGCAGGAGACAGCAGCAGCCTGGGAACCTGCCCAGCTTGCACCTGGACAGGCAGAGGAGACCATTCCCACTGCTGCCACACCCCATCACTGGGGACGGCCTGCTGCCATCAGAAACAAGGATCGACCTAGGAGATAATGTATGATATGTGTCC
>NW_006208148.1:25787-26761 GCF_000334495.1 Tupaia belangeri chinensis
ATCTGCAAAAAGGCAGGGACACTGGCTGAGGCCAAGCAGAAATAGAAAAACCAAGACAGGCTGGAGCCCACAGACTGCATCTCCCTAGTACTCCATGTAGTCAAACAGGCTGAACCAGAGCAGGAGCCACCCAAAATGCAGGTTACAGGGCCCAGTTCAGACCTCCAGAGTCAGAATCTCAGGATGGAGCTCAAGATTCACATTTAGACAAGGTCTCCTAGGGAACTGTGGGTACACTTCCAGGAACCACCTCTTAAGCTCTTAGTACACAGGGACTAAATCTGTTGGCTTCTCTTTTGAGCTCCCTTAAAAATACTTATCTGTACCAGCGAATGTTATGGTGGTTACACTGCTGGACTTCCACATGGCTGACCATGATTCAGGTCCCAGACCTGGTGGCTCAAAACTCATGCCAGGTGGGTGTGCATGTGTGCTGGAGATCCCAGGAGTAGAATGGAGGAGAAGGGACTGTGATTTGGCCATCCTTCCTGGGGGAGTGATTTCTCATTTTCCCTCATTGTCTCTGTCTCTCTCTTCTTTCTAGTGAGCACACACACCTTAAGGCAAAAATTTCTGAAACAAAAAATTGTTATCTGAAAAAATTGAAAAGTGCGAAATAAAGCAAAAGTTCTTTATTATATTATTACATACATACACACACAGGAATCTTCAAATGGTTTATCGAAAATGCATATTATAAAAAACTAAGATGGGGTTCTTTCTTTTTTGTACCAATGTAAACTTGGATTTTAATTTTATTTTCCACAAATGATTTGTAGTTTTCTCATAAGCTACATAAATACTACATATCATATATATTATTTTTAAAATAATACCATTTTTATAAAAATGATGGTTTTACTAGTTTGCTGTTGATAATAACAGAAAATACTTGGGTCTGGTAATTTATGAAAGTGAAGGTTTATTCAACTCATGGTTTGGAGGTCCAATGTGCAGAGGCCACATCTGGTGGA
>NW_006208148.1:27427-32550 GCF_000334495.1 Tupaia belangeri chinensis
AAACACCCCCCCCCCCCCCCCCCCCGCCGTGGGGATGGCCATAAAACAATCCCTTCTTGGGATTTTAGGCAAGAACACACTTGCATTTGGTTTTATTTTCCAGCAACGAGTCCCAGGTCTGGGACTCAAACTGCACAGTTGGCCAAGTGGGATCATGCCACCTCAACTACCACACCGCCAGCTGGCCCTACATTCTTTTTGTAAATAATAAATCACCTCCTAAAAGGATGTCCAGCACACATGCACACACATGTATCTGGCATAATTTTCAATCCACCATGTCTGGGCCTCAAAGCACAGTTGGCCTATTTCTCACCCTCTGCCATTTCCCACCGTCCTCTCACACTGTCTCTGGTGTCTACAGTTGCCTTCCATTCCCTTACCCCCAAATTTTATTGATTCACAAAATATTTCAATAATCTAAATACTTTTGATAGCAAGTTCAGTTGATTATATATACATATTTATGAACACGTGTCTGACTTTAGGCATGAAACTCAGTGGGTAGAATGAATGAAGGATAAAGTAGCACCTAGCTGAGGCTATATAGCTTACTGTGGTCACTATGTATGTATTTTTAAATATATTTTTTTAATTTCAAGGAAAGCAGTTTTAGCTTTAATAAATCAAAATTTTAAAATGTTAAGAGAAATTTGCTTGAGACTTAAAGCCAGGAAACAGGTTAGGATTCAAATAGTAGGTACCTGAACCTATCGGCAGCTCAAGAGAAGAGAAAAATCATTAAATTTGGAAAACAAAGCATAGAAGAAAACTAGTAATGTTTTAGTTGAATGCCATAAAATTTTTTCACCAGTTTAGTCTCATGTACTTAATCTAGTTGGCTATTTCCTTGGTTGTTTTTGAACTCTTATTTCTGTGTCTGCATAGCACTGGCATATTTCCTGGCATAGCACTCCCTTCAGAACTTCTTGGAGAGCTGGTCCGGTGTTGGTAAATTCTTCAGGTTTTGTTTATCTGATGATGTTCTTATCTTTTCTCCCCATATGAAGAATAATCTGACTGGATATGGTATTCTGAGTTGAAATTGTTTTTCACTAAACACTTTGAATATATTTTCCCACTTGTTGGCTCTTTTTTCCCTGCATCTTCTGGAGTTCATTGTCTCTCTTCTCTTGCATCTCTGTTAGCTTTGTCATTATAAATATTTTAAATTATTTGTCAAACATTTTCAAGAGTTCCATTGTACTATCTTCGGACGAAGAGGAATTGTTCTTTTCCCTTGGAAGAGAGGTATTATCTTGGTTTCTCATATTTCTTGTGCCTCTGTGGTGATTTCTGGGTTATACATTTCTTTCTCATTTCTTGAAGTTCAATCTGAACGTTCAGAGACTTGCTGGAGGAGGTGGTCTGCAATCTCTCAGCAGTTTTGTTTTCTCCCTTTGTGCAGCAGATTCCGTGGGAATTGAGGGATATTCTGACCCTCGTAGTATTCAGATGGTGGTTACTGCTCACTTAGACCTGTCTGGACACTCAGTGCATGGAGGCTGAGCAGCAAAGAGATGAAGTTAAAAGAAAAAGGAAAAGAAAACAAAGAAGGAGGTAAATAAAAAAGAATTAAAAATTTTATTTAAAAGCAAAAAATGAAAACCGCACCACATAAAAGCAATACTTCACAGCTCAAATGCAGGAGTTGTCTCAGAAAGCCTGTGCTTTTGCCTCTTCTAAACGGGAAGGGAAAAGGTTAGGATTAGCAAAATAAAGGAAGATCTGAGAGCAAAGAAAATGGTTTACCTTAAAACATGTTTTAAAAATTAAAACATTTGAAGAGAGAGAGAGACTGAAAAAAAGATACAGAGGACACCCTACCACTTTTTAAATTGGGGCCTGGAGGGTGAAGTCTCAGCAGAAAAGTTTCATTACTCTTAGCTCCCGAAAACAATACTTCGCAGTTCAAATGCAGGAGTCATCTCCAAAGTCATTAATTTTTTTTGAGAGGTTTCTGCTATAGGACACGTATGCTCACCAGAAAGTGAGATAGAAAGCAAGAAATCACCCCCCAGGGGAGATGGCCACACCGCAATCCCTTATCCTCCATTCTCCTCTTGGGTTCTTGGGCACGCACGCACACATGCCTGGCATGAATTTAAGCCACCAGATCCGGGATTCGAACCACTGTCAGCTACAAAGGAGTTCAGTGACATAGCCATCACACTAACTTTTGGTCCCCAAAGTAATTAAGTTTTTAATTGATAGGAAATGACTGTTCTTTGAACCAGTCCTTGATGTTGATGTATTAAAAAGTTTCAAAGCAACCTTTTCTAAAAGGTGGCATTTCCATCACATTTCTCTCACTGAAATATTAATGTTGATAACAAATTATAATACTTTAATCACAGCTTTTGTGAAAGCAAATAATTATGTACCACTAACAATAAATTAAAGATTGTATCAGGAGTATATTTATTTCTCTTACAATGTTTATTTTTTTTTTAGAGATAGATTATTGCTAGAGGGTATGTGTGCTCACTGGAGAGACAGAGAGACAGAAAGTGAGAAATCACGCCCAATGGGGGATAACCATGCCACAGTCCCTTCTCCTCCATTCTTCTCTTGAAATTTTGGGCATGCACACACATACACCTAGCATGAGTTTTAAGGCAATGGGTCCAGGACTCAAACTACGGTTGACTTTAGGAATTCAGCAACATAAACATTATGCCATCTGCTGATCCCTACAATGTTTATAAATGTACATATTTTATAATATAAATAATGTTTTATAAGGGCATACATAATATAAAAATAAAAATGTTAGAAGTGTGTGCTTTAAACTTTTTCAAAAAAGTTTAAGAAGATGAAGTATTTGGAAGACCACTGCATTATAATGAAGTTATTATATAAAGTGATGTATGTAATTTCAAATGTAATCTTAATCTGACATAATTCACCATGAACACTTACTTGGGAACAATTGTGATTAACCAGGTGAGTCAGTTCTAGGATGGCCCCGAAGGGCCCTTTCACAACTAGGGAGTAGCACTAGGTTTGCCTACATGGAATATTTGATCTCTGCTGCCCCCAGATGGGGAGACCTTGTGGGAGGCGAGAGACTGTGGCCCACTTCCTCCTGAGAAGTGATGGCTATGCTTCCCACAGATGTGCAGCCGCATGGTGAGTTTTCATCACTGTGGTTCAGGCATAAGTTCCAGGTCAGCCTTCACTGTCCATGTGACTCCTGCCCTTCCCCACCAGTACCTAATAGTTCTGACACATTCACCCTGGGAATGGAAGACAAAGGGGGCCTCCTTTAGCAACCAGGCCCTGCCCAGGCTCTCTGCTGGCTGGAGGCCATGCTGTTACCCCACAACCCTCCCTCCAGGCTACATGGGCAGACCTCTGGGAAAATGAATCTGACCTCTAGCAATGCCTGGTGCCTGTCAGCAGAGAGCTCTTTGCCCCCACCCTCTGGTCCCAGAGAAGGCGTGTGAGAAAGTGTGGTAGCTTAGGAAGTCCTTTCAGTGTCTCGGGCTGCCTGATGATGCTGTACCTAAAAGGACTTCCTATAGGTGCCAGATCAGCACAGAAACCCCATCCCATCCAGTGACCAAGGCACTTGATGACACCAGTCATAAAGAGGGGAATGAAAATAAGCCCCTCAGGAACACTAGGGATGCAGGTCTTGTGAGTGACTACACGGGGGAAGGCATTTCAATTATACCATGATGCGGGTCTTGTGAGTATGTAGGGGAAGGCATCTCAGGAGCACCAGGAACACAGGCCAGGTAAGTCAGGAACACAGATACTTGAGCTGTGTGAGTGACTCCACAAGGAAAGGCACCTCAGGAGCACAGGACATGGGTCGTTTCAGTGACTGCACAGGGGAAGGCACCTCAGAACCATGGGGGAGTGACTATATAGGGAAAAGCATCTCAGCAGTACAGGGGCGCGGGCCCTCATTGTCACGACACTGACAAAGAAACTTCAGGAGCACTGGGATTTGGCCATTGAGTGAAAGCACAAGGGAAGGAACCTCAGGAGCATCAGGGAGTGGGCAATGTGAATAACTGCACAGGGAAAGGGACTTCAGAGGCATCATGACACGAGCCATGTGAGTGACTTCACAGGAGAAGGCAGCTCAGGAGCACAGGGACATGAGTCAGGTGTGTGACTGCACAGGGGAAGGCACCTGGGGACGTGGGCCCTGTGAGTGACTGTGCAGGGGAAAGCGACTCAGGATGACAGGTGACACAGGTGATGTGAGTGAATGGGCAGGTAAAGTTGCCTCAGGAGCACAGGGAAGTGGACAATATGAGTGACGGCAAAGGGGAAGGCACTTCAGAAGCAAAGGGCCATGGGCCGTGTGAGTGACTGCACAAAGTTAGGTACCTCAGGAGTACCAAAGATGCAGGCCCTGTGAGTGACAGCACAGGGGAAGGCACCTCAGTTACCCCATGATGTGAGTCTTGTGAGGGACTTTGAAAAAGGAGGAACCTCAGGAGCACAGGTACTCGGCTGCATGAGTGACAGCACAAGGGAAGGAACCTCAGGAGCACCAAGGAGGGGGCAATGTGGGTGACTGCACAGGGGAAGGCACCTCAGAACCACCAGTGACTCGGGCCATGTGAGTGACTGTGTAAAGTACCTCAGTAGCACAGGGAAGCAGGCCGTGTGAGTGTCTGCACAAAGTAAGGCACCTCAGGAGCACCAGGGAGCGGCAATGTGAATGACCTAGTAGGGGAAGTCACCTCAGAACACAGGGATGCAGGTTGTGTGAATTACTGCACAGGGAAGGAACCTCTGGAGTACGGGGGCCATGGGTCATGTGAGTTAGCACACACGGAAGGCACCTCAGGAGCACAGGGACTTGGGCTGTGTTAGTGACTGCACAGGGGAAGGTACTTCAGGAGTGTGGACATGGGCCATGTGAGTGACTACACAAAGAAAGGTGCCTCAGGAGCACAGGGATGTGGGCCTTGTGAGTAACTACACAAAGTAAGGCACCTCAGGAGCACCAAGAATGCGGGCCATGTGAGTGACTGCACCAGAGAAGGCACCTCAGTTGAATTATGATGTGGGCCATAGACTGACTGGATAGGGGATGGCACCTCAGAAGTACCAGGGACATGTGCAGTGTGACTGACTTCACAGGGGAATGCACATGA
>NW_006208149.1:0-768 GCF_000334495.1 Tupaia belangeri chinensis
CTGGCTTTTGTCACTCCTGCATTTCTAGGCATCTAGTGAGCTTGTCAGCTGTCCCTCACAGAGCAGAATCTGTATGGTGTATGCAGAAGGGCGTGTGGAAGAATCTTAAAATGCTATTTTTGAGTTTATTTTCTCCATGAACAAGAAAGATGGGGAGGGAGTACCCCCTACAGTGTATTCTGGCTGCAGTCCACCCCCAGCTTCAGCCAGCCCCAGCCCAAGGGAGGTCTCTAAATGTGAACCTGGAACCGTCTTTTGGGCAGCACATCGTGCTTTACCACTGTGCCACCGTCCAGCCACCTCTTACTGAATTAGTGGAGATTGTAGACATGGGCATTTTTCTAGTGGCTTAGATTATCTGGTCCTTGGAGGAAAAGGCAGTGGGCTATTAATTAAAGCCAGGAAGAAATTCAGTGTCAGGATAGTGCTTCCTGAACATTCTCACAGGAGAAGAATCAGCTGAGAATGTGTTTGTAGGGACCAGCAGTTAGCATAATGGCTGTGTTGCTGGACTCCCATGTATTCGACCATGGTTTGCGTCTCGGACCCGGTGGGTTAAAACTCAAACCGGGCGCGTGTGCGCATGCCCAAGATCCCGAGAGGACAATGGAAGAGAAGGGATTGCGGTGTGGCCACCCCCCCCGGGGGGGTGATTTCTCACTCTCCTCTCTGTCAGCATACACGCCCTATAGCAAAAACCTCTCAAAAAAAAAGGGAGAGAATGCATTTATATGACTCCAGCAGCAGCTCATTTTATATGAGCGGGAT
>NW_006208150.1:0-720 GCF_000334495.1 Tupaia belangeri chinensis
CTAGTGCATGCGCCCTAAAGCAAAAACCTCTAAGAAAAACAAAAACCAAAAACCAAAAATCCACAAATATTAAGAACTATACAAAGTGAGAAACTATATGGAATCTCCAGCATTAGAGAAACAGATAGGTTAAATATAGTGCATTTCTTGGAGTAATTTATACCTTTTAGTAGAAACATTTTTAAAATTTGAGTAATATCATAGGAAAATTCTCAAGTTGTTAATATTGAGGAAAATTTTGAGGCAAACATAGATATATATATATCACATGATTCTAATTTAGATACATATCAAAGAAAGATTCCTAAATATTTTCACTTCTAAATTGGTAGAATTATAATTGCTCTGTCCTTCTTAATGCTTGACAAATTGAAAAAGAGATTTAAACGTCAGACTGGTGGAGAAGAGGGGTGAGTATAGGATTTTTTTGAGTTTTTTTTTTTTCTTCGCTATAGGGCGCATGCGCTTGCCAGACAGACGGAGAGAGACATAGAGACAGAAAGCGAGAAATCACCCCCCAGGGGGGATGGTCACACCGCAATCCCTTCTCCTTTCGGGATCTTGGGCACGCACACACATGCACCCGGCATGAGTTTTAAGCCACCGGGTCCAGGAGGTGAACCGCAGTCGACTACATGGGAGTCCAGCGACATAGCCATTACACTAACTGCTGGTTCCCAGTATATGATTTTTTTAATGTTAATTTACTTCTGAAATGTT
>NW_006208151.1:0-1817 GCF_000334495.1 Tupaia belangeri chinensis
ACACTGACACACATATGCCCAAGATTCTGATTGAAAGGTGAATTTGGGAAAAATGAATTGACAGAGACAAGGTCCTGTATGGAAGGAGAGGGCAGTTCACTCTCTTTGCTTCTTGTTCATGTATGGAGTCTCTGGCATTACCGAAAAAAGAGGTAGAACACATCTTATATAAACTACCACAAAATACAGAAAAAAGAAGAAATATTTTTCTAATGATTTTATAAAGTATTTATAACCTTGCTAAATAGACAAATACATTGCAAAAGTGAAAATTATAGGCTAATACCTTGCATAACATGGGTGTAAAAATCCTGAACAAAATTTTAACGAATTTGTTTATAGATTAATTACTGTATGTATATATACTAAATAAGGGTTTATTACATGTCTTAGTTACTCTGTGGTACTAAAGCAAAGTATCCAATACTGGGTAATATACAAAAATGAAAAAAGAAAGAAAGAAAGAAAGAGATTTCCTTGGTACACTGTCTTGCAGGCTGGAAAATTCAAGAGCATGGTGTTATCATCTGGCCACCCTGGTGAGGGCTCATGCTATATCAAAACATGAAGGAGAAGTGGAGGGGGAACTGGGTGCACATGCAAAGGGACAAAGCACAAGAAACCTTGCTTTATAGCAGGACCAGCACAGGCCCCAGCAGCAAGGGCTAATCCATTCCTAAAAGGACTAGTGTAGTCTTCTGAGAACTGCGTTAATCCTTCTGAATGACCGCAATACTGCCACAATGGCAATCAGATTTCAATATGAGTTTTGGAGATGATCTATATTCAAACCATTGCACACAAGGAATTTTAGTATGGTTTCATATTTGAAAATCAATTGATGTAAGTTATCCTTGTTGGGGAAGGGATAAAATTTATATCATCGCCTCAACAGATACATTAAATTTTTTTTCATTATTTCAACATGCATTTATGACAAATTTCCTGGGATATTTCCAGAATTTTTATTTTATGAAATATATTACTAAAAATCTCAGTGATATGAGTTTTGTATGATGTACAAAATGTATTTTGTACTGATGAATTACTGAAAAGTTACCATCTTGACATTTGTTATTATGGAAGAATACCTACCATTTCTTCATTTTATTAACAATGGAATGGAGAGTGGGCTGGTGGTGTGGGTAAGGGTGCAAGACTACCCCATGTTCAACTGCGGTTCAAGTCCTGGACCCTGTGGCTTGCTTTCTCACTTTCTCTCCTCTCTGTCCCTCTCTCTTTCTATCACTCTATGGTCAAATTAAAATAAATAAATAATACTAAATAAAAAATGTTAAGAAAAATCAAAACAATGGAATGAAATCTCAGAGCAAATAAAGAGGTAAATGATGTGTGGACTGAATAAAATAAAATACTGTTCTGATCCTAATATTATCATTAGCTAATAAAATAACTATGTAGATAATCCAAAGTAATAGGCAAAATATTATCAGAATTGATACTTGAATTTAGGAAAGTTGATAAATACAAACTTCCTATTTTAAAATCACATATTTCATACATTGGGAAAACACATAAAATGACAATTTAAAAGATAATATTTCTGAAAACAACCTAAAAACAGCAAATACCTCAAATTTATTTAATAAAAGTCAGAACTACCTCTACACTAAAACTTTCAAAATATTGTTAAAAAACCAGAGGCTACCTAAACAAATGAAACGGTATGGAATGCTCATAAAATGGAGAACCCAGTGGTGGAGAGATGCCAGTTCTCCCTAAGTTGACCTATATATTAACTAGATAGGAAAATAAAAGGAAAAAAAAATTTGTAGAATATTCAATTCTGAAACTTT
>NW_006208152.1:0-828 GCF_000334495.1 Tupaia belangeri chinensis
CTCAACACTGCACTGTCCCCTCTGGATAGATCATCTATACAAAAAAAATAGGTAAAGAGATAAAAGATCTAAACGATATCATAAATCAAATGGACTTAACAGATTCACTGACCCTGATGGAATTAAACTTGAGTTTAATTTCAAGAGAAATCCTCAAAAATTCTCAAATACATGGAAACATAAAAACCTACTCCTGAATGACTCCACAACTACTGAAAAAATAAAGACAAATCAAAAGGTTCATGGAAGCCAATGACAATGAGGACTGGAGTTTCCATAATCTTTGGGATAGTGCTAAAGCAGTCATAAGAGGGAAGTTCATAGCAATTAGTGCACATAAGAGGAGCATGGAAAGAAGGCAAATGGATCACCTAACATCATGCCTCACAGAATTGGAAAAGCAACAGCAAAAAGTGGAGGAGTCTGACCCAGTGGGGCTCCAGGATCTGTCTGAGCCCCCCAACCTTTGAGCTCCGCTTCCGGTTGGTTCAGCACTTGGCAAGGACTCTGCTGTATGCCCCCCAACCTAGAAACAAAGTTTGGGTCCACTCAACATGTTTGGCAAGGCCACTTGTTGTACGCTCCAGAGACTGTTAGGTAGCCTTGCTGGGAAGCGACCCCCCTCTGACTCCCCAATATACTACTATAAAAGAATTACATGGCTCTCTTATACATCCTGAGTATGTGATAAAATTTCCCAAAGCTTCCCCGACTGCTCCCGACTGCTCCTCTTTGCTCTGACCACCTATTGTTAATTACAATGCTTCACCCCAGTGGTCACAATAGAGAATGTGATAAAGTCACATCTAGGCAGAGATTTTCTTGACC
>NW_006208153.1:0-843 GCF_000334495.1 Tupaia belangeri chinensis
AAAATAAAAAAAATGAAAAAAAATAAAAAAAGAATAAACTTAAAAAAATTAAAAAAGAACCATGATTTAGTACACAATTAAAAGACAGAGTGAAGGACAGAATAAGGAGGGTTGGAGTAACTGTTGGAAAGCTTAGGGGAAAGGCACGGTTAAGCCCTGGGTCTTTACCAGCTAACAAAGTAGGCCAGTTTTGTCTTTGAGCCCCTTTTCCCAATTCCCCCATCCCTTCTTCCCTCCTGTCCATGTCCTCAGTGTTCCTCTGCCAGTAATCACCCTCCTTCTACAAAGTCATCTCATGGCAGTGTTGAAAAAAAATAAAAGATCAGTTAAATGTTTTTTTTTTTTTTCTTTTTCAAGTAAAAAATGCATTTTATTCAATATTTTAAAATACGGTTTTGTGACAACTTATAAACAATTTTTTTTAAGAAAGATTTTTTGCTATAGGGTACATGCACTTGCTGGAGCTACAGAGAGAGACAGAGAGACAGAAAGCAAGAAATCAACCCCAGGGGGATAGCCATGCTGCAATCCCTTCTCGTTCATTCTCCTCTCAGGATCTTGGGCACGCATAGCCGGCATGAGTTTTAAACTATTGGGTCCAAGACTGGAACTGCAGTCCACTACATGGGAGACCAGTGATGTAAACATTATGCCATCTGTCTCCCCAAGTTTATAAAAAATTCTATTGTAAAAATAAATTGATACTTGGAACCAAGGAAACAATATTTATTCCCAAATGCCAAGAAGTATATCCAAAGCATTTCTAAGGCAGTATCCTTTGTTTAGGGGAAGTTTACGTTAATGCATAATCATTTTTTTTTTTAGAGGCTTTTGCTGTAGGGT
>NW_006208154.1:0-705 GCF_000334495.1 Tupaia belangeri chinensis
CTCTGTCTCTTGCAAGCACAAGAACCCTATACCAAAATTCGGTCTTAAGGGGAAAAAAAAGAAGGATGGGGAGGGGGGACAGGCATGTGGCTTGATGGTGAGACCCTGGACTCCCATATGGCTGACCAAGGTTCCAATCCCAGACCTAATGGCTTGCTTTCTCACTTTCCCTTTTCTCGCTACCTCTCTCTACTCAAATGAAAAATGATGATGATGATGAATAAAATTAAACAATTCTTTAAAAAGAATAAAAAAAGAAATAAGTCCTCTAAAGATAAAACAAAATTGGAAACATGTTTAAAAGGGAAGACGGGGAAATCAGCGATTTGGTGACTCACAGGCTTTACAACGTTCCTGGTTTAACTTTCTTTACTTCATTCCAGAGGGGACAACATGGAGTTGAGGTCTAGGGGCACCTAGAGGTCCTTTGGAGCTCTAGCAAGCACTTGAGGTGCTTCTCTCCTGGTAAAGCCTAGTACCTCCATTAGGAAGGTGATTTCTGGCCCTCGGGGTGTGGTGAGCAGCTGGAGGGGCCGGCCAGGGCCTGGAGAAACCCAGAGTGGGACCAAGGAGCAGACACAGTGACCCCGGGAATCTCCCAGAGGACGCGGGCGGGTAGATCGCCCAGGCCAGGGAGAAAGGCAGCGACTCCGGAAACTGGAATCCACCGCCCTCCCTGAGGCGCAGGGGAGGGATGTTGGCCCC
>NW_006208155.1:0-1512 GCF_000334495.1 Tupaia belangeri chinensis
AGATACCATAATAAATATAACTGTGTGAAGCATGAAAAAACATTGGCTTTAAGCTATTTTTTAAAGAATTATTTATTTACTTAATTTTATTATTTTTATTATTTTTAAAAATTTGATCAGGGAGAGGCAGAGACAGAGAGAATGGAATTGTGAGAAAGCAAGTCACCAGATCTGGTACTTGGGCTTCAGCTGGCCATGTGAGATGAGAATTCAGCACCATAACCACCGTGCCACTTGCTGGTCCCAGCTTTAAGCTCTTTCGAAGGACTGGCAGGTACGTGGTGATTGGGGCACTGGACTCCCACAGGGTTGACTGCAGTTCAATTCCCAGACCTAGTAGCTTGCTTTCTTCCTCTTTTTCTTTCACTGTCTCTCGCTGGTGAATGCCTGTATCAAATTGACAAATTAAATAAGTTAAATAAATTTTATAAAGCTATTTTGAAGTGCAATTTTTTTGCATAATGTTCCTGAATTTTTGTACATGATCTACAAAACATCGCTAGAAAAATGGAACAGTTGCCAAATTATCTCTTTTTTAAACTTTTAAGGATTTGTGTGAGTCCAGAATAATACACTGCTCTGCCACGCTGGAGCCATCAACGCCTTGGGGTTTGGATCTCCGGATGATCTGAGACACACTTTGGGCGGGCACTTGCGTGCCTGTGATCCTGCTAGCTAGTGGGCCACAGGCCAGCTAGAGGGCTGGGAGGGGGCTGCAGCGTGACAAGATCCTGTCTTGGGTTCCTGTTTTTCTCTCATTTGCTCGCTCTCTCACTATCTCATGAAAGAAATGTTTTTAAAACAATTTATGTAATTACACCTACAGAAAATACACAATCTTTAAAAAATTGGTCTGTGAGAATAATTATTTTTAAATACACATTTTAGGCTTGAAAAGGAAATTTCCAAGCTCAAAGTTATACTCAAAGATCAGGCAAGCAAAATTGAAGAACTTCAGAAGACCCTGTCAAGGACAAGTTCAGTAAGTCATTTTTTTCAATTTCTGTCACACTGAAAGGAATTTTTTACTTCTTTAGTAGTTGTATACAAGAATATTTTAGACAATAGAAAAAGTCTCATTGTTGGGACCAGCAGGTTAGCGTAATGGCTATGTCACTGGACTCTCATGTGGTCGACCGTGGTTGGAGTCTCGGACTCAGTGGCTTAAACTCACACCGGGCACATGTGTGTGCATGCCCAAGATCCCGAGAGGAGAATGGAGGAGAACGGTTGTGATGTGGCCATCCCCTCTGGGAGGTGATTTCTCGCTTTCTGTCTTCTGTCTCTCTGTGTGTCTCTGTATTTCTGACGGTTTGTGCGCCCTATAGCAAAAACCTCTCCAAAGAATAAAACCAAAGTCTCCTTCTTAAAAATATTCGTGGGGGGTGGGGGCCAGCAGGAGGCAGGGTGGTTGGGTTGCTGGACTCCCACATGGCTGACCGTGGTTCAGGTCCTCAACCTGGCTGCTTGCTTTCTTATTGTCCCCCTCTCTTTGTCTCTCTCTGGTCAAAT
>NW_006208156.1:0-550 GCF_000334495.1 Tupaia belangeri chinensis
TGAGTAGGTGGCTCCTGTGTCAATAAGAAAATTATGGGTCCTAGGTGTCCAAGGTCACCCTGGGCTCCAATCCCATGACGTTGATGGCTGTTGTGGGAGCCAACAGGAACAGAGGGCATTGCCATTGGAGGGCCACTGTTGAGACCTCTTCAGGGCCTGACCCAGGGGTCATGGAACTTCTGGGGCAGTCCCTGGTACAGAGGTTGGGTCAGCCACATTTGAGGCAAAGTTTTTGTGGAGGCTTTAGCACATAGCAGTTCTTCTTCTTGTGTCCATACTTCTGACAGTGATCACAGGTCACTGGGGATTTTCTAAGGTGACCAGGAAGTGGCTTTTGTCCAACCAAGGCAGCAATTAATTGAGCCTGCCTGTTTTCCTTCTGCTTTTCCTTTGCCTTAACGCTGTCCTCTTCTTCTAGGTCTCGGTTGTAAAAGATTAAAAAGGCCACTCTCAGTTCTGCTGAGAGGGGTGCTAGGTCCTAAGGATTGTTTCTGGAGCTTTCTGCTTGTGAATATCTTAGGCTGCCTGGTTGATAAATTTATCATTGAGA
>NW_006208157.1:0-417 GCF_000334495.1 Tupaia belangeri chinensis
CCACCAGGCCCAGCACCAGGCCCAGGGCACACACCACAATCTCTGTCATCTCAGGCTCAAGGACCAGCTCCTGGGCCTCTGGGGATGAAGGAAAAGATGGGGTCAGGATGCGTGGGGAGGGGTGGGGCAGGCCTGGGATATGTGCGGTGGTTGGAGGTTATGGACCATTTGGTGACAAGTTAGAATAAGGTGAGGGCTGAGCTCCAGTGAGTGGGAGAAACTGGTGCAGAAAATACCAGGTCCTGAGAGTAAATGGTGCCAGGGAGACTGGGGGAGCAAAAGAGCTCCATACCCCAATGCACGAGGAGTGGCTCTTCCAGGCCCCAGTGCTCCACCCTGCAGTCATAGACGTCCTCGGCTGAGGGCACGAAGGTCAGGTACAGGAACTTGTGGAATCTGAACTCTGTGGTAGGGAGG
>NW_006208157.1:454-697 GCF_000334495.1 Tupaia belangeri chinensis
TTGCCCAGCCACGTCACATTGAGCACCGGAGGGAAAAACTTGTCCACGTGGCAGATGAGGGTGTTGGGCTGGCCCAGCTCCACGGACTCCTTTGGAAACACAGTCACCTCAGGAGGCTCTGGGAGAAGACAGGATCTGGTGAGTCCACGGTTCTGGGACAAACCACAGAAGCTCCACCTTTGAGGCCCCATCTACCTTGGGCTCAGACTCACACTGATCAACCTCTCCCTGCTCAACCTCCCT
>NW_006208158.1:0-6362 GCF_000334495.1 Tupaia belangeri chinensis
TATATACAGATATTAATATATTAATATTATATAATATATACAGGAACTAATTCCTATGAAAGCACCAATATTTAAGTAATTACTTTCACAGAAATAATGCCTTAAATGAAACCATCTAAATGACAACTGTTCTTGAAAACACTGTCAAATTTAAAGATGATATTTAGGATGGTAGAGTTGTTATTACATATGAAAATAGGTGAGCAACAAGTAAGGTTGTCTATCCTTCTACTGCCCATGTTATATTAAGGAGAGCCCCATTAATATGCAATATAAAACTACAGTGTTCCATTTAAGCTTTCTTCTCAAATTAAATTGTTTTATGATTTCTTGGGGAATTGCTGTCTAAAGTTTATCAGCAGGCTAACTATGAGTCCATACATAGAATTCTGCATTAAACAGCAAATTTGCTGCTATAGAGGTCAATATTTTTGTCATCTGTCTCTGTTGCAATTTTTCTCACTCTGAAATATGTACAATTCAATAATATGCATGCTAGGACATATTTAATTTGTAATGCTAGAAGTATAATTGCTTGGCAGGTATCCTCAGTATGAATCATGCTGATGCCCACCCTTTACATTTTACATCCACATTTATTTTCTATCTGATTTTTCCAGAACTCAGTAAAAATTATTTATGCCAAAAACTTCTTGACACATCTTCAACTCCCTCATAGTTTGACCTACTTTTCCCCAACAACCCCAAAAGGTCCTGACCTCTATTATCAAAATCTCGATGCAGATGGAAGCTCTGATGAGATTCTAATTAAGTGAAAACCTTTCGGTAATTATACATGTTCACTATTTAATGAGAATCTTTCTATAATTAGAAATTTATTTGGACACTTTAAGATTTCATAGGCTGTTGCTGTATGTCCTAATTCAAATATTTTTCATTCATGAGGGGGCAAAGTTCCCTTCCCCACATATGTATCACTGACAAGGGAAATTTCTCCTTTAATTAAGTGTACTATATTATTGAATGATGACTCATAAAAATTGTTTTCACTCTTTAACACATGGCCCAAATCAGTGCCCTTAGAGGTATAAGAATTCAATGTATTTGGTTAAATATATTAATGTTAGCTTATTTGGATGAAATCTTATTTTCTTAACTTATATTACTTGTATAATACCAAATTGTGCAATATTAATTTATTTGGGGTAAGTGTTTATTAATGTCCAAATAAATTTGTAATTATCATGTTTTAATATTAGACAAATTCTGTCTTGGAAAGAGTCATACAAACCTTGAGTGTGTTGGGGGTGAGGACAGTGGCAAAGAGAAACAAGTGACTACATGGACAAATGTCTTCCTTAGCTAACGACTGGACTCAGGAGTAGGAAAACAAAAGTCTGGGAAATTCAATTGGCAGTACTGACACTTCCTCCAGAGCTCTGTTTTCTTCATGAGTTTTCCCTATGTCTTAGGTCATATCCTATCAGTGTTCTTAAATTTGCCTTTGAAACCTCCTTCTCAATATGCTAGAAAAAACCATACTCCTTCCAGAATTGTGCATACAAAGGAAATAAAGTTGTACTTTCAAGTAGAAGGTCCATAGCATGAATCAGATAATAGTAAGGCACAATACCCAATAAGGGGAATAAAGCTAGCTGCACGACCCCTACCAGCCTAGTGGGCAATGTCTGAACTCTCAAAAACATACCAAGGGTTTTTGTTTGTTGACCTGTCATTATTTAAAGTCAATTCTTTCTATCTCAGCTGAGAGGCTGTCAAAACTCTGTTTATTTAGAGAATCATAATATTCCTATCACGTAAGAATAAACTTTAGCAGCTTCAGGGAACATGTTAGGAAAGGAAGACACTGAAGGTCCAATTATTTGCTCTAAATTTTCAAGCTCCCAGGTCAAGGGGACCAGAAACCCATGATACCGAGCTCAGGGGTTTTGGAGGAATCTAAGAAGATCATAGGAAGCATATCAACATAACCTATGAGCTGTTCTAATGTTGGACTTGTTTGTCTTTTGCAGGTGCAATCAGCATACTGGTCTCTGTGGAATTAAATATAAATAGATGCAGATGTTTGGGTGACTTTCTAATATATTCAAAGACTGATAACTATAAACAACAACCTTTAAGTCTTCATTTCCAGTAAAAAAAAGTAATAAATACTATAGTATTTGAAGACTTAAATAATACTATATTTAAATAATATAGAGGTTATAATAATCAAAATAATTTTTAAATTTCTATCAAAATTTTGGATAACATTTTAAAGTTTATTCTAATATCACACTTTAAATATTTGAGTGAATAACAAAAGAAACTTTGTACAAACATCCTTCATAAAATCTAGAGCATTAAATTAGAAAAATCAGAGAGATCATTAGCAGTTCTTATGAAGTAAGTCCTACTTGTTTATCAGGCAGGCATTTATTTGGTTTCTAGGTGTTATATAATATTTTATCTTTGCTGTAAATCTTGCAGCAATTTGTTTCAAGGGTATTTTTCATCTTCCCTATTAGATTTTTAAGAAAATTGAGAATGAGAATTTGTGCTCTTCTTGTCTATCTCCTCTGAGGCCCTCTAAAGACAGTCAAGGACGTATAGAGCTCTGCTCTGTTGGATGTTGGTATAATCATGGAAAGGTGTCCTTTTCCAATGTATTATTTCACATAACTCAACAATCTGAGAATGGAAGTGGCTTTCTAGAGGAAGCAAGTGCTTTCTTCACATAGTTTTCAGTCCATCAGTGATTTCTTACTATTTGGAAGATATGCAGATGATTAGTTTACTCTAAATCCATGTAGATAGTGCCCTCTATAAAGGCTTTTAAAAAAATTTTCAGACTAAAGTACTGTACCAATTTATCAATTCCAGAGTATTTAGAAACTATTTAAATTCCTTACCTGAAATTTTTTTTCTTCAATGACTATTATTTACTCCAAGAGAAAGTTCAAGTTTATGGATAACATCATTTATTTATGACAAAATAAATCTTTTAAATCTGATAAAAATTACAAGGTTATAAAGTATATTAACTTCCTCTAACAGATGACTTAACTTCTACACTTTCTGACATTTTCTGCAATAACATTTTATTTTAAATGTCAACCATACATAAATTCAATCTCGTCACAGACACTGAGATGTTCAAAAGTTCTCAATTTTAGACAGGGAAGGGGGAAAAAAAAACAGGCCAAAGAGAGAGAAAGAGTAACGTTAAAAGCCTGATTCTGAAAATGTCTCAAAATGTTCATCCCTTCTGTAAGTTAAAACTAAAAAAAATAATAATAATAAATAAATAAATAAATAAACTAGGCTGAAATGTGGCAATAAATTATGCAATGCATCATAAATTTTGAATTGCCCATTGTAAATGTGGCATAATGTTTCAGAACAATGTCATAGAGAAGAAAACATCAAATGCTACTTCTTCCTGTGTTTGCAATATAATTTACTTTATATTTTTTTTAAAAAAAGAAACCACAGATGTAAAGTAAAGCAATCTTATCAATATTTCAGAAGTGAGATGAGTCCTAAAATGGTCAGATAAGCACATTTCCTTCTGATTTTTATAAGGTTTAGAGACCACACACTTAACTGAAGCATTTGTACCTAATTCTGATTAGTAACAGAAAATAACTCCATGATATTTTTAATTATTGTGAAGCACTGATAATGTTTTGGGTGTAAATATTAACTAAGAGCTATTTCAAATTAATTTTCTTTTTCAACTCTTCTATATAAAATGGTTTTGGTTTTTGTTGTTCTAAAAACGTAGATGATTTAAAAATATAGAACTAATAGATAGCGCATTACTGTTTATTTCTAAGATTATTTCTTGTCAGTGTATGCAGTTTCTCATACTCACCTTCATTGCTTTGTAGGTGAATTGTTCGACTAAATCTCTATTTCTATTCTCTTTTTTTCCCTGCTGGGGGCAATGTCCCTCCATTACTATTCACAAAGTGAGTGCAAAGTACTCAGAGCCACAGAATGTTCTTTTTAGCAACAATCTCAGTTAGTGAAGTAAGATGAGGGCAGCATGCCAAATATATGTCCTAATAAAGCATTTTAACAATTGCAAGTGTGTAAAGTTTTACAGCTTATTTCTACAACCTGCATAGTAAATTTTTTTAAATGATGCAATAATGAATAAAAATGAATTCTTTTTCCCACCTGCACAATAATTTTATATAGAAAGTGTTTATTAGTAAAATCCTTGGAGTCTCTTAAAACAGGCTGTACATTTTCTTCTTACTACTCTTTTTTGATCATTCATAAGTTGAAGGGATGGATGACAACTAATGAACAACAGACTAGAAAGAATAAATCTGGGGACCGACAGGTGGCATGGTGGTTAAGGGTGCTGGACTTTCACATGGCCAACTGTGGTTCAAGTTCCCAACCTGACAGCTTGCTTTCTTACTTTCTCTCTCTCTCACTCTGTCCCTCTCTGGTCAAATTAAAGTGAATAAATAAAGTTAAATAAAACAATTCTTAGGACCAACAGTTGGCATAATGGCTATGTCACAGGAATCTCATGTAGTCGACCATGGTTCGAGTCCCAGACCCAGCAGTTTAAACTCACGCCAGGCACGTGTGCATGCATGCCCAAGATCCTGAGACGAGAATGGAGGAGAAGAGATTATGACATGGCCAGCCCCCATGAGGGGTGATTTCTCGCTTTCTGTCTTTCTGTTTGTGTCTGTCTTTCTGGTGAGTGCATGCACCCTATTGCAAAAACCTCTCCAAAAAGATAAATAAATAAAATAATTCTTAAAAAAATAATAAATCTGTAGCTACAGAAAACTATGATAAGCTATAAAGTAACAATTTTTATTTCATAATTTGAAATTAGTATTGTATGTTTAAATTGTATTTTTTTAAAATTCACATTGAAATGCTCATCAATATTAAAGAACAATGTCTAGTGATAAAAAAACATTTTTATAAAAAGTATACTAAGAAAATTATAAAACATCATGATAAAATACATTTCTTAACTGACAGATCTAAGCTACTTTAACTTTGCCTTTAATTCTGTGTCCAGGAACAACCACCAAACATTTATTGAAAATCATCAAATCCATACACACAATCAGAGAACCATGGTAGAGTACTGTGCTATAATTTATAATACTTCAATGATCTAAGATTCAAACAATATTAATATTTTTTAATCTTGAAGACTATTGATTTATCTTTACCTGTGAGGTCTTCCCTGATAATTTTGGCCTGGGGTGCTCTCTTTTTAATCTAACAAAACACCTCTTTCTGGAATTACTTATATTCTCAATTAGTATTCATAGTGTATTTCCTTTTGCTCTAATTATATTTGTCCTTTATACAGTGGGACTCCTGAAACATAACTGCAATATATTTATTTATTTTTCTTCTATGACTTCTCCAATGCTTGCAAATATGGCAATAAATATATAACATATTAAACGTTTTTTTTTTAAACAGAAAAGAATATATTTAAAAATCTGAGAATCTCAATACATTTTAGTTGGTATATATTTAATTTAACAGGAAACCATGTACACTCCAAAAGATACATAACTTCTTTCTTTCATTCTTTTATTCATGATAGAACATGTGCACATGCAGGAGTAGGAAAACAAAAGTCTGGGAAATTCAATTGGCAGTACTGACACTTCCTCCAGAGCTCTGTTTTCTTCATGAGTTTTCCCTATGTCTTAGGTCATATCCTATCAGTGTTCTTAAATTTGCCTTTGAAACCTCCTTCTCAATATGCTAGAAAAAACCATACTCCTTCCAGAATTGTGCATACAAAGGAAATAAAGTTGTACTTTCAAGTAGAAGGTCCATAGCATGAATCAGATAATAGTAAGGCACAATACCCAATAAGGGGAATAAAGCTAGCTGCACGACCCCTACCAGCCTAGTGGGCAATGTCTGAACTCTCAAAAACATACCAAGGGTTTTTGTTTGTTGACCTGTCATTATTTAAAGTCAATTCTTTCTATCTCAGCTGAGAGGCTGTCAAAACTCTGTTTATTTAGAGAATCATAATATTCCTATCACGTAAGAATAAACTTTAGCAGCTTCAGGGAACATGTTAGGAAAGGAAGACACTGAAGGTCCAATTATTTGCTCTAAATTTTCAAGCTCCCAGGTCAAGGGGACCAGAAACCCATGATACCGAGCTCAGGGGTTTTGGAGGAATCTAAGAAGATCATAGGAAGCATATCAACATAACCTATGAGCTGTTCTAATGTTGGACTTGTTTGTCTTTTGCAGGTGCAATCAGCATACTGGTCTCTGTGGAATTAAATATAAATAGATGCAGATGTTTGGGTGACTTTCTAATATATTCAAAGACTGATAACTATAAACAACAACCTTTAAGTCTTCATTTCCAGTAAAAA
>NW_006208159.1:0-309 GCF_000334495.1 Tupaia belangeri chinensis
ATCTATAGTTTTCCTTCCTTGTCCTATCCTTGCCTGTTATAAGGATAAGAGTGATATCAGCTTCATAAAATGAAATAGGGAGAGATTCACTCTTTTGGATCTTTAGAAATAACTTGAGCAGAATGGACGTTAACTCTTCTTTGAAGGTTTTGTAGAATTCAGAGGTGAATCCGTCAGGGCCAGGGCTTTTCTTTGTTCGGAGGTTATTTATTACTGATTCAGTCTCCTGGCTTATTATGGGCCTATTCAGACTTTCTATAATCTCCTGGCTCATTCTTGGTGGATTCTATTTGTCCAGGAATTTGTCCA
>NW_006208159.1:572-801 GCF_000334495.1 Tupaia belangeri chinensis
CGGAAGTGTTTTTTTTTTTGGATTATTTTGCTGTTGCTTCTACAATTCTCCGAGGCATGATGTTAGGTGATCCATTAGCCTTCTTTCCTTCTTCTTCTTTTTTTTCTGTTAGAATAGCTTTATTACTGAAAAATAAAAAGGACAAAGGAATAAAATAGAGCAAAAATAAGAAATTTTCTTTTTTTTAAAAGAAAAAAATGGAGATAATCTATATTTAAACAGTCTTGTA
>NW_006208160.1:0-772 GCF_000334495.1 Tupaia belangeri chinensis
AGCCTCCAACAAACGAGCTAGTGGGAGAAGAAGCCGAGCCTTCAGTAGAAAGTTCCACATGGCTCCAGCGAACTAATTTTTATGGGAATGAAGATTTTCTACTGATAATTCAGATCCCAGCAAATGAGCTAGCAGTAGGGAGCCGCCCCACGAACCCCAGCCTTCTATCTCTGTCTCTGTGTCTCAGTTCCTGTTATTCCCTGCTTCGGTCTTCCCTGCTTCTGTCTTCCCATTTTTTTTGTAATTTTTCCTTTTTACACTATTTTTTAAAAGGCACAGTTTTTCTCTGGCTCTTAGCTCCACCTCTTATCTTGTTAATTATTGCTCTGCTCCTCCAACCCAGAGAGAAGAAGCCGGGCCTTCAGTAGAAGATGCCACATTGCTCCAGCAAATGAGATTTTTCATGGGGCATGGTTTTCTATTTTGTAATTTTTTTTAAAAGAACAGTAGAACAGTAATTACAATTTTTTAAATTTTTAAATTTTTTGTTGTTGTTGTTTCTCTCTCTGTTTCATTTTCCTTTTTCTTGTCTGTCCACCCTCCAATATCCTTTCAATGTGTTTTTAGACAGATCTAAGAGTACTGTAGCTAAACATCCAAACACTATTAGGGTTAAAATATTCCCCACTATCTACTGAATCTGCTGTACCAGCGATCACAACAGAACGGCAAAGAGTAATTAGATCACCTCTATCTGCTTGCTCCTGAACATTCAGGCTGAATTTCAAGAATTTTAAAGAGACACGCCATCCATCAGATGACAAGAAATCAC
>NW_006208161.1:0-355 GCF_000334495.1 Tupaia belangeri chinensis
CCTTTTGTTTAAAAAATGTTGAGCCAAATTTTCCTTAGGGTTGTAGAAATGCTTTGGACACTCTCCCTTGTTATGTACATATTGGAACACATGACATATGTTCTATCAGGTCCTTAATTAACACTGTTCCTTACCTTATCTCATTAGCCTTGATGAGCCTCAGTGTTAGAATCAATACTTTGGGTAGTAAATAAAAGCAACTGAACTGAAGGGAGGTGTCAATTCCTCTCACATCATCTGTTTTATTTCCCAGCCAGCCCCCCTGCTTACTTAACCTTCAAGATGGCTATTCTTTATAGCAGTTCTTTCTTCCAGGTCCTTATCATTTTGCATTATTTTATCCAAAGCAGAGTGG
>NW_006208161.1:1546-5196 GCF_000334495.1 Tupaia belangeri chinensis
CTCCCATGTGATTTCATTTTGAGATAAATTATCCTAAGATGCTAGGGAAACCCTGACCACCCCACCCTATATAGTCATCGTCTGTTTTCATTACCACTTGTGCACAGGCACACACATGTTTAATTTACAGGTGGGCTCAGAATAAAAGATGATACTGAAGAAAGAACAAGGGCAAGAATAGAGGTGAAGGTAGCTGGGTCAGAATGAAGAATATCCTGTCCCTAAGCAACATGTCTGGGCCTCAAAGCATGGGAAGTGTGAAAATGCCAGGTTGATGGTGGTGGGTTCCCAAGGTCCTCAAATTTTCTGAACCAAAATTCCCTAGGTAAACCCCAAAACTTAGACCTGAATCCACCACTCTGGTCACTAGAAACTAGAATGGGTCTTTTTCCCAGTGCAAATGGGTCACAGGAGAGAACTCAGATACTTCCTCCAAGATTGCTGTAAGTGAAATGTGTGTCCTAGGTTTTATGTGTGGGAAATTTCATCCCAAATTTGTTTTTACAGTATTAGTAGGTGGGCCTCTGGGACATAATTAAGATTAGATGCAGTTACCTGGGTGAGGGCCACATAGTGGGACTGGTGATTTTGTAGGAAAGAGACAACCTGAGCTGCCACATGCTTGTCCTCTTACCATGAGATGTCTCCTACCATGTCATGACACCAGGAAGACCTTCACCTGTTGCTGTCATGTTAGCATTGGATGTCTCAGCCTCCACAAATGTTAGCTAAATAAATTCCTATTTTAAAATAAATTTTCCAGTGGGTATTCAGATATAAAAATAGAAAATGGATCAAGACAAGGATGCACTGACTGAGCTACTTGAAGGTAGCTCATAGAAGTGAATGTGGGACTTGGTTATCTACTGATGACCCATTGTGCACTGAGATCTTTGGAAAGGGTTTCTACTTTCTAGGGGTTCCCCACAACAGAGAGCAGCCTTGGGGTTTGGAGTATTGAGTGTGATTGTGCAGAATGTGGCTGAACATGGAATCATTCTTCCAGGGTCTACCTGGAGTTAGGCCTTGTGTGTGAACTGGACTGTCCAAGGCAGTGGATTCAATGAAAGAGGCAAAGAAGGTTTCTGAGCTTTTAGGTTGTCCTGATCTTGCTCTTTTTCCTACTTTAGCCCTTGCAGAGCCATTGCCCTAAGGATTCCAAACAAAGTTGTGTTTATTGATTTAGGTTTTCATGCCTGGGGCCTAATTTTGTCTGTAACCACCAGAGGGAAGATTGTGCTTACTCTTCTCTGCCAAAACTGTGAGTTGGGAAGAGCCACTTAGAGTTCATTCTTGATGCCCTCTGCCTCTGACCCAGTCTACTTTTTCTGTTATGATTACCCATGTCCATAGTTTGAGCTGCTCAAAGGTAGTTATGAAGCTCCAATATTATTTATTTATTTATTTTATAGAGGTTTTTGCTATAGGGCACGTGTGCTCGCCAGACAGAGAGAGACAGAGAGACAGAAAGTGAGAAATCACCCCCAGGAGGGATGGCCATACCACAATCCCTTCTCCTCCATTCTCCTCTTGGGATCTTGGGCATGCACACACACGCACCCGGTGTGAGTTTAAGCCACCGGGTCCAGGACTTGAACCGTAGTCGACCACGTGGGAGTCCAGCAACATAGCCATTATGCTAACTGCTGGTCCCATCCAATATAATTTCATGTGTTCATTCAGCAACTGTGCCCTGAGCATTCACCTTGTACAGGCACAGTTGTTAGGTGTGGGTGTTGCAGTAATGACTACAATCTGTGCCTGCATAAGCTTTCAGTCTGATGTGACCTGGACTAAAACAAAGTTCTAAAGTAAAAGTAAGCAGGTACTGTGAGGGAGAACTTGGGGCCACTTAGTGGGCAGGTATGAAAGGCCTCATTGAGGTGACAGTTATGCCCTGGCCAGGAAAATAAGTGAAAACAATGATGCACATGTCCAGAAGCAATGTTTCAGGGTAAACGCTCAGTTGTCTAGTAACTGTGAGGAGGAGGTAAATTAGAAAAGAGAGGTGGTTTTAGTGCAACCAGTGTGGGTGGAGGGAGTTTAGGAGGTAATGAGGAAGAAAGCAGGACCTGAAAAATCTCTGCTGGCCTGTTTTTAATGTGAGACACTACTCCAAATTTTTTTGAGATGTTTTTGCTCTAGGGCATGTGCGCTCACCAGAAAGAGAGAGACAGAAAGATAGAAAGCAAGAAATCACCCCCCAGGGGGGATGGTCACACTGCAATCCCTTCTCCTCCATTCTCCTCTTGGGATCCTGGGCACGCACACACATGCACCCGGCACGAGTTTAAGCCACCGGGTCTGGGACTCAAACCGTGGTCAACTACATGGGATTCCAGCAACATACCCATTATGCTAACTTCTGGTCCCACCTCTCCAAATTCTGTAGATTACAAGAATTCTGTATTATCTGACAGTGTGGACCAAAACTCAGGTCCACCTCAGTTAGGTGTTTTTGCCTTCAGGTCTCTCCAGAGGATGAGGCTGTGGTCTCAACCAAGGCCCACCTAAGGAATGGAGGCAATAAGTTCCAGGTTACTTCACCTGTATGGGTCTAAGATTTTGAGATCACAAGTTATTGGCAGGATTCAGTTTGTACCAGGGTCTAAATTCTTGTTTATTGGCTTGGGCCCTCTGTTAATTCTTTGCCACTGGAACCTTATCATAAAACAACTGAAATTTCTGAGCTTAATTCTCAAGCTTTAGGGATGAGATAGATAGATAGAATAAAAGCAGGAGAGAAAGAATCACAAGCATAACACTCTTTTTGTTTTTCTTTTTGTCTAGAAGCCAGTAACTAGATGCAGTCCAACCCAGAGAGGAGGTCATTATACTAGGACCTGTAACAAGAAATCAGGAATTGCTGGAAGAAATTATGAAACTCCTAGAATTAGGTTTTCCTAGAACCCCTCAATTCCATAGGCCAACATGAGACACTGGGCTCTAATTCTAAATAATTGTTTAATTTTATTAACTATTATTATCATTTAATTTCATCGGAGTGATGGGGACAGGGATGAGAGTGGGAAAATAAGACTCCAGATTCAGAATTCAAACACAGTTGACAATGTGTCCTAACCACCATGCCACCTGCCATCCCTCTAATTCTGAATATAATGGAAAAACCCTGATAAGTTTTATGTCAGAGAGAGTCAGCATCTGAATTTTAGTTCATTCTAACCGCCCCATGGTGCACACTAAAAAGTCAATAGGGAAAGTGACTTTCCATATATTGCAGACCAGAATTCAGGCTGTTTGAAGTTGTATTTCATGCTACCTCCCACCTCTTTGTGTAATATTCCCATCTCTAAGTTTGTGCATTTGCTACATGCTGTACCAGCCCATGGATTATATAGGTATTAGAGGTACACACACCTGGTGACATCCCAAAAAATAGATGCTTAAACTATCTCCATTGTGCAAGTGGGGGAGACAAGGGAAGCCCTGAGAGACATAATGGCTTGTCTAGGTCATAGCACTGAAAACAGGAGGAACCAGCAGTAAGCCCAGTTCTTGCTCCTCAGAGCTGGGAATCTTCCCCATGTCTGCAGTTGGACCTTGTGATATAACTATGTTCAGTTGTGGATAAAGCATGGGATGAGGATGAGCAGTCAAAAGCCCAGGGGGACCTTGGGGAGATATGATCT
>NW_006208162.1:0-987 GCF_000334495.1 Tupaia belangeri chinensis
GAGCTTTTTTGGGTTTTGGTTGTTTCCAGGAAGGAGGTAAGTCAGTTCCTGTTACTCCATCTAGGCTAGAATCAGATCTCAGGGGAGCTTTAGCATGTGCTGGACACTGGAGGGAATGTCCTTCCTGCTTTCTTCAACTGCTCCCTGCTCATTTTTCATTGCTCAGTGTAGCTGTTGCTTCCACACAGACAACTTCCCTGAACCCAGTGCAGATCGCATTCTCTTCTGTGATCAAAGAACTGGGTTATTATTTTTCCAGCCTCTGTCTGAATTTACAATTGTCATTTATGTTTCTTCTGTACTAGACTCTAAGCTAAACAAGTACAGGAATCTTACATGCTTTGTTATTTTTATTTATTTTTTATGAGATTTTTGCTTTAGACCATGTGTGCTCACCAGAGAGAAAGACAGAAAGCAAGAAATCACTCTTCATGGGGGATGGAAATACCGCATTCCCTTCTTTAATTTCTTCTCAGGACTTTGAGTACATGTGCATACCTGAATGAGGTTTTCTTATGTGAGTTCAGTACTCAATCTTCGGTTGACAACGTGGGAGTCCAGCCACGTAACCATTACACCATCTTCTGGTCCCTTGCTATACTTTAAATATTATTTCATCTTATTTATTATGGTTACTATGATTATTATTTTCCCATTGCTACAGGGCACATGTGCTCACCAGAGAGAGAGAAAGTAGGAAAGCAAGTCAGTCATTCAGGGACTTGAACCGTGGTCAGCAATGTGGGAGTCTAGTACTCCAAACACCACACCATCTGCTGGCTATGAGTCTTTCTTGTTTTATCTGAAGAGTTTAGTATACTGTCTTCCACTCTAATATACAAGGGGCCTTTGAAAAGTTCATAAAAACTAGAACAATAATATGACTTCATTTCAGTGCCAGAATTTTGAAATCCATGCATAGTTTTTTTGTTGTTTTTTTTTTTTTTTTTTTTTTTGCGGGGTTTTGCCATGGGGGGCGCTGTCCCC
>NW_006208163.1:0-1366 GCF_000334495.1 Tupaia belangeri chinensis
AAATATGAAACGCAGCAGCAGGTAGGAAAAAGCAGTAACTGAAACATCTCAGATATGTGAAGCCTGACTTTGGGGAAAGAAGGCAGAAGTAAATGTAAGCTTATATAAAGCAGGGCCTTTTCTTTTTTTTTTTTTTAAAGGTCTTTGCCATAGGGTGCATAAACTCAAGGGAGAGAGACAGACGGAATATGGCCACTCCATAATTCCTTCTCTTTCATTCTTCTCTTGGGATCTCGGATATGCACATACACTAAATGTGTTTTTCATAACCACCATGCTAACTGCTGGTCCTGGCTTTTATTTTCCCAATTTTGCTATAATGTAGGTGAACTTCCCAGAAAGAGAGAGAAGGGGAGAAAGCATCTCCCGGGGGGATGGCCATGCTACAATCTATTCTCCTCCTTTCTCTTGGGATTTTGGACATGCACGCACAAGAGCATGGAGCATTTTCAACCTGCCAGGTCCAGGACTCAAACTGTGGGGAATCTAGCCACCTTGACCACCCATGCCATGGCTGGCTCAAGCATGGTTTTGATTTAGTTTACAGGTTAGTGACTACTGTCTAAGCAAAATTGTATCAAAGACTTCGCAAGATGTCAAGAAATTCAAACCTATTTATGATTTATGGATCACTGATAGCAGCGACACTTTGTGAGCTGTTATAAGTCCTCCTGATCTCAGACCCTCTTCATCCTTAGAACACTAGGAAGATAGGTCATTACTATGATCTGCATTATATATAAGGAAATAGGTGCAAAGTAAATAACCCAGGAACACAGACAAAGGTACAAGACGAGATCCCGAGATGGACAGCGACCTTGGGCTGTGCAATACTGCTCTCCTTGACTAAATGAAGGTTTTTCTGCTGAGACTGCCAGTGGCCTCTACACACTAAGTGTGAACAGGGTCAAACATCTGAATACGATTAGGATCAGAATATTCCTCTATTCCCACTGAATCTCATGCACAAAGAGCGAAAAAGGAACAGAAGAGAGATTGCAGATCACTTCCTCCTGCACACCTCTAAACACTCAGATTGAACTTCAAGAGTTAAGAAGAAATACGCCATCCATCAGATGACTAGAAATCACTGCAGGGTCATAAGAAATATGGGAAAGCAAGAAAATACCTCTCTTCCAAGGAAAAAGAATAACTCTTCATCCACAGACAGTACAATGAAACTCATGGAAATGCCAGATAAAGAATTTAGAATATTCATAGTGACTAAGCTAACAGAGATGGATGAGAAGAGAGACAATGAACTGCAGAAGAGGCAGGAGAAAGGAGCTGACGAATTCCAAAAGCTGAGGAAATTCTTACAAAATCTAAAAGAGAAAATATGCACTATAAAAAAGAATCAAATGGA
>NW_006208164.1:0-3523 GCF_000334495.1 Tupaia belangeri chinensis
TGATGATAATAAAAAATAAAAAATATTTTTTAAAAAAGAAAATAAACAACAAAAAAACTGCTTTTCATGAAACCACCAGCTGAACTTGCTATTGAAAGTAGTTAGATAACTTATGATATTATGTGATCAACAAAATGTTGGGGGAAAAGGAACTGAAGACAATTGTAGACAGCAGAGATAGTGTAATAAGAGAGTGGAATAGGGCAGAGGGTCAGACGTGGGGTAAAAACCATATATATATATAAGAAAGTAGAAATGGAATATTATGGATGATAACATGCATGATTAAGCCACTATGCAGTTTATTCTAGATCGGAAGCCACATTTAGTATGTTGTGATTATGCTCAGGGAATAAATGTAAATTAATAAAAAAAATTTTCAGAAGAAAAAACCACTAAAACTGTTACTGAAATTTAAAAAAAAAACTGTGTTTGATGACCATAGTAAGCTATATAGTCCCAGCTAGGTATTATTTCATAGTATGTTCATTCTACTCACTGAGGTTTATGCCTAAAGTCAGACATGGATTCATGTGTATGTATGTATCAGCTGTGCTTGCTATTACAAATATTTAGACAAATTAAGTTCATTAGCAAATCAATTAAATGGGGGGAAAGGCATAGAAAGCAACCATGGGTACCAGAGACAATGTGGGAGGAGGGTTGGACAGGACAGACAGTTAGGGATAGGGAACCAAGGATGGAAAAAAAAGAAAAATATACAAGACATAAGAAATGGAAAATTATTTGTTGATAACATGTTTGTTGATAACATGTATGTTGATGCGATTTATTGCACCATTAGACAGTGTATTTTGGATTAAAAATTCATTTTGTAAAAAAAATTCATTTTGTATACTGTAATGATGTATAGTGAATTAATATAAAAAAAAAGAAGAAATTAAAAAGAAGAAATAAAAAAATATAAATAAAAAAGAAAAAAGGAAGTGTAAAACATTCAAGGGACATAAAAATGGAAAATTATTTGTTGATTACATGTATGGTAATATCTTAGACTGGACTAATATATACTGTACTAATGATGGGAAAATTCATATGGTATGTGGGAATGACATATATTCATTGAATGTAAATAAAATAATAATGATGAAAAAACTGAAAAATATTTTTAAAATATTGCCTTTATAAACTCTATTCTGTAAGTTAGGAAGAAATAGATACTTTATATTTAAAGCTCAAAGCAGAGATACAAGAAAAATTTTAAAAAGTAATAATCATAATAAGTACTGCTCCTCCATAGGAGCACACTAATTTCTCTCTTTATCAATGAATAAAATACAAGAAATCATGTAATTGTTGGAAATAAAATTTAAGATATTGATCATAACACAATTCATTGATATGTAAGATATAGAAAATATTTGTGTATGTGAGTTTTAGTAGTATAAGTGCTTTGTAAATCTGTTAAACTAAAGTATACTGGAAGTGTTTGAGCTGAAATTAAAAAGAAATATGTGAGATGGACAAATTTCATGACACATATAATTTACAATATTGAACCAGAAAGAAATAGAAAGTCTGAATAGATGAATATCAAGCAATGATATCAAATCAGTAATAAATAATCTCCCAACAAAAAAGAGCCCATATTCTCCTGATGGTTTAATTCAGAATTCGGCATTTAAAGAGCTAACCCCAATTTTCTTCCATCTATTTCTAAAGATCCAAAAAGAAGGAACATTCCCAAATTCTATAAAGCTTACACTGTCCTGAATCCAAAAACAAAGATATAATGAAAAATAAAAAATAACACAACACTACAGACAAATATATCTGATTAATTCATATGCAAAAATTCTTAAATGAAAGGGACCAGCATTTTTTGTAATGGTTATGTCACTGAGTTCCCATGTAGTCGACCGTGGTTTGAGTCTTGGACCCGGTGGCTTAAACTCACGCCAGGCATGTGTGCGTGCATGCCCAAGATCCTGAGAGGAGAATGGAGGAGAAGGAATTGCAGCATGGCCATCCCCCCTTGGGTGTGATTTCTTGCTTTCTGTCTCCCTTTCTCTCTCTGTCTCTCTGGTGAGTGCTTGCACCCTGTAGTGAAAAAACGTCTCTCTAGAAACAAAAAATTTAAATGAGGTGCCAGCAGGTGGTGCAGTGGTTATGGTGTGGACTCTCACATGACTGACCAAGGTTTGAGTCCTGCACCTGGTGGTTTGCTTTCTAACATTTCCCTTCTCTCTCTCTGTCTCTCTCTTTACAAATTAAAAATAATAATAATAAGTAAAAATAAATAATTCTTTAAAAAAATTCTCTAATAATATCCAATGACACATTTAAAAAGATTAGTTTTTATTTTTATTGTTTATTTATTTGTTTTAATTTGACCAGAGAGAAGCAGAGGAAGAGAGAGAGAGAATGTGAGAAAGCAATCCATCTGGGATTCAAACTGTGGTCAGCCACTTGAGAGACCAGTGCCCTTAACCACCATGCCATTTGCTGGCCCTCCATAATAAAAAGATTATACACCAGGACCAAGTAGGCTTTAACACAGGAATCTAAGAGTCATTCAACATACATACTCATAAAAAAGTAATACATCACATTAACAGAAAAAAAAGTAGTTTTAAAAAGTAATTATACCAATTGATGCTGAGAAATCATTTGATAAAATACAGTGTGCCTTCATGATCAATATCCTCAGCAAAATCAACATAGAAGGGACATTCCTGAACACCATAAAAGCCATGTATGAAAAAAAAAACATAACTAACACCATATTGAATGTGGCTTGTCCACTAAAAACTGGGACAAATCAAGGCTGCTTACTTTCCTCACTCCTGTTAATCATAGGCCATGAAGTCCTGCCCAATGCAATTAGACCAAAGAATAAAATAAAAAGAAATTTAAATAGGAAAAGAGTTAAATGATCTCTATTTGCAGATGACGTGATTCTATACACGGAAAACCTAAAAGAATCAACACACACACACACACACACACACACAAGCTACTAGAAGTGATAAATGAATACAGTAAAATGTCAGGATACAAAATCAACATACAAAAATCTATAGCATTTTTATACAACAAGTAAATGTACAGAGATAGAATTGAGGAAAGCAAATCCATTTACAATAGCCAAAAAAGTAATGAGAAACCTAGGAATCAACTTTATTAAGATGTCAAAGACCTCCACAAGGAAAACTATAAAAACCTCTAAAAAGAAATTGAAAATGATACAAAAAGTGGAAAAATATTCTATGTTCCTTTATTGCAAGAATTAATATAGTCAAAATGTCAATTCTATCCAAATTATTCTATAATCTACAAATTCAATGCAATTCCTATCAAATCACAAGAGATATTCTTCACATAAATAGAAAAAAATATGTAAAATGTGTCTGGAATCATAAAATGCCTCATATTGCCAAAGAAATATGGTGCAAAAAGACTACAGAAGGAATAACCACATTTCCTGACCTCAAAATAGTTTTACAGGCACGGCTGGGCCTGCGTCCAGGCCTGCGCAGGCGGCTGCAGCAACTGCGCGGCC
>NW_006208165.1:0-499 GCF_000334495.1 Tupaia belangeri chinensis
ATAGAGAAGAAAGGATTGTGGTGTAGCCATCTTTCCTAGGGGTGATTTCTCACTTTCCCTCTGTGCCTAAGCACATATGCCCTATGGCAAAATCCTTTAAAAAATTTCTGAGTAGAGAGTGGAGGAGAAGAGATTGATGACCACCCTAACCTCGAGGGTGATTTCTCAGTTTTCCCCTGTTTCTCTCTCTGGTGAACACATGTGTCCTATAGCAAAAGCAAAAACAAAACAAAACAAACCCACTTAGCTCTCTCTGCTCCTTTCTCTTTTGTCCTGTTCTATCACAGTGTCTCTGTGTGGGGGCATTAAACATGCTTGTAATTTTCTTGACTCTCCTCCATCAAAAGGTGGAATCTGGAACTGGCAGGTGGTTGAGGTGCTGGATTCCCACATGGCTGATCACAGTTCAAGTCCCAGACCTGATGGCTTGCTTTCTCATTTTCCCTCTCTCACGCTGATAAAATTTTTAAAAATAAAATAAATAAAGTGAAATAAATAA
>NW_006208166.1:0-691 GCF_000334495.1 Tupaia belangeri chinensis
CTAGGTAGGGCAGATCTTCAGAGACTTGTCAATGAGAAGACAGCAGGAGAAGTTGAAGAAAGAAATTTTAGAACCGAGCATGGGCTGTTTTGTGAGAACATCTCTCCTATCACTGGGAATGATGAGGGGGGGAGTCAGTATGTTCTAGGACACTGGGGGCTAACAAGGTAACAGCCTATGTTACCCACTTTAGTTGGTTGTCTGGAATATCAACCCTAATTAAAATTCAGCAGTGATTATTTTGAAGATGTTCCGTAGAGGACAAGGTACTTGGAATGTTAATAACTGACAGTTAATACATAGCTCCTGAGGTAAAATAGTCTCTGAAAATAAAAACGCCTATTGGAAATCTCAAGGTGTGAAATTATGAAAATGTTTGTAATCCCAATACAATTAGAAATTATTGTCAAATTATAGGGTCATGTTCACATTTCTCTTCAATGTATTTGAATTTATAAATCATCTCAAGGAGCATGAAATAAAACAAATTAAATGTGAAAAAGAGAAAAAACTTATACTTAGAGGATACCTAGTAGGAATCTGTTCTTCCTGAAGCAAAACCTCAGTCCTCTGCCCTTAGATCTAGGATCTGCTCAAGAATTTCCCGCCCTGAACCCAGCGCTGCATCCCCACTTTCTAAGTCAATGGGGACTGAAATGAAAATAAGAGTTTGATGGGCATTGTTTAATGA
>NW_006208167.1:0-1250 GCF_000334495.1 Tupaia belangeri chinensis
CAGGTGGTGTGGGGGTTAAAGCACTGGACTCTTACATGGTTGACCATGGTTTAAGTCCAAGACATGGATTCTTCCTTTCCTCTCTTTCTGTCTCTCTGTCTCTCTCTGTACATATATATGGAAGAGTTCAAATTGAAGAATAAAAATAATAGGTAATAAAGAAAATAAATAACTCCTTTTTTAAGAATTATTTATTTATTTCCGTTTGTTATTGCTATTTTTTTCTTTATTTGACAAGGGGGGTGGGTGGAGTGAGAGGGAGAGAAAGGGAAAGTGAGAAAGCAAGCCACCAGGTTCAGGACTTGAACCATGGTTGGCCATGTGGGAATCCAGCACCCTTATCCACCACACCACTTCCTGGCCCCATAAATAACTCTTAATAAAACATGAATGGTATGTAATATGACAAGAGAAAATGTGAATGGTATCTGCAAAATTATGAATGGTATCTTAATCTATAATCTACTTGTCTTTACAGTATACTAAATTTTAAGAAGGACTTTGTTTACAGGTGACAAAGGGTTTCAGGAAATATAGAGAATTTTTTTTTATACACACACATATATACATATATATGAAAAAGTCATGTACTCCATAAAAACATAAGACATTTCAGTCATTAATAAACTACATATATGTTAGTACTCCTATAACATAATAGTATAGGCCATATAAATTCCATGTGTTGTGTGAAATATCATTTAGGTGTGTGTAAGTGTAATCTATGATTTTCACAGAATGAAAAAAAAAATTGTAAGAATGCATTTCTTGGGGGGAACCAGCAGTTAGCGTAATGGCTGTGTCGCTGCAATCCCACGTAGTCGACTGTGGTTCATGTCCCGGACCCGGTGACTTAAAACACGCTGGGCACGTGTGCATGCGTGCCCAAGAACCTGAGAGAATGAAGGAGAAAGGATTGTGGCATGACCATCCTCCCTGGGGGGGGGATTTCTCACTTTCTGTCTCTCTGTTTCTCTCTGTCTGTCTGGCAAATGCACGCTCCCTATAGTGAAAACCTCTCCAAAAAGAAAAAAATGCATTTCTTGTGTACCAGCAAATGGTGCAATTGTTATGCCATTGGATTCCCACATGGCTGAGTTTTGGACCTGGTGGCTTGAAACTCACATGCAGTGCATGTATGTATTTGCCCAAAACCCTAAATTGAAAATGAAGAATAGATTATGGTGTGGCAATTCCTTTGGGGCTCCCTGTCTCTCTCTGTGGTGAGTGTAAGTGCCATATAGGAAGAA
>NW_006208168.1:0-980 GCF_000334495.1 Tupaia belangeri chinensis
CTACCTCTGTGAGGGAGAGAGGCCCATTAGAGTGGGGTTCAAAGGTCCTTGTCACCATCCGCAGAAAAAGAGGGTTTGCTTCTGTAAACTGACCCATCTCCAGTTGTTAATCTGAACATGGTAAATAAATAAAACACACTTGAACACTTCTACCCTTCACTCTGCAGGTTCTTTCTACACAACTGCCACATTTAACCCCTCAGGGAGGCACAGGCCAGCCACATTTCAGCCTCTCTTAAAGCAGCGAGCATCTTGCTATGGATGGCATATCAGTGCTATTTTACTAGGTTTCTTTTTTTGTTTTGGGGATTTTAGCATTCTCACATTTTATGATCTAATTCAGTAATCATAACTCCTGATTGACAATGTAGTTTTCCTCTTGACTTCTTTGCCATCCCTTTCTCCAGTTCCATACTTCAAATAATGAGTAAGCATATGGCCCAGGATCAGTTATTTTAATCAGTATTTTTCTATTAAAGGTTACTACCCACAACCTGGTATTTCCCTCTCAAATCCCATTGAACTCCATCAGTTAGAATTGCTTTTTAATATTAATATTAATAAAAAATTCTTAACATTTACCACAAAATATCCATTAATGCTCTCCCTTATTCATTTATTCTGCCAATAACGGGGTCCATCCGCATCTCCATCTGGACACCATCAGAGGAGGCCTCCAAAGTCAGGACTAGAACCAACAGCCAGCAGTGACGAGGAAACCCCACCTTGGGTATAATGGAGGCTGAAGGGGGGATCCTACACTGTTCTTCCCTGCAGCAGTGACGAGGCAGCAATCTCCCCAACCCTCCTGTGGTTGGAGCAGTGCCAGAGAGAGCCAGTTACGACAGACAGTTTAACAAGGTAGAGGCGATAACAGCATAAGAAGAAAATATCTAAGTTGCAGTCCACTATCACTATTCCAAGAATCAGAACGTTTCAAACAGAAGGGAAAAAAAGCTAATACCAATACGGAGATGACA
>NW_006208169.1:0-827 GCF_000334495.1 Tupaia belangeri chinensis
GAACAGTAAGGATCGTGTTAAATTAAATTAGAAGTTGGGAACTGGCCTGTGGCCTCAGCTCACATACCTTCTCTGCTCAGTAATTATTTCCATCTGTCTTTGACACTAGCTCTGTATATGGCTCCAAGGAGTCCATATTCCAGGCAAGAACACTTTGCCTCCTGACAAATTCTTCCCATTCATACTCTCCCTGACATACCAAAATATACAATACTCACCTTACTTCATCCTGATGCCAGAAAGAAGGGCCCAGAGTGATGGTCAGGACAGACAGTGAGTGTGAGGAAGCAGCCAGGCTGGGATATGGGGCTCTGATCCTGTGACCTCACCTCCCCTCAGGACTGTAATTACCATTTCACCTGTAGCAACAATGACAGGGACCATTTGGGAAGGTGAAGACATTTTGGACAATTTAGCCCCATCTATCAATTCCCAAACCAATGACAAATTTTGATGAGCATCTCCAGAGAGACGATGGCTTGGAGAGGCTTTCTTACTCCCTGATCTCTGAAGGCAGATGAGCTCACATGGAAGGAACAGAAAATGAAGGTGTCTGAAACATGAGGGACTAAGAGGTAATCTGTGCTTCTTTCTGGATTCCCTGCTTCCCAGAAATGTGTCCCTGATAAAATTCTAATCTTCTGTTAGCTCCCAAATTTCTGGTTTAAACTTTAATTTAATTTCAAATATATAAATGAGATCAGGAAGAAGCAGATGGCTTAATGGTTACATTGTGTAGTCAATGTGGTTCAAGTCCCAGACCTGATGGCTTAAAACTCATGCTAGGCCCGTGTGTGTATAAGCCCAAGATCCCAAGAGGAGAATGG
>NW_006208170.1:0-1453 GCF_000334495.1 Tupaia belangeri chinensis
AACCAGGCCACCCTCCTGCTTCGGTCATGAACGCCTGTGACAGGTCTGGGCCTGCTGCTGCCGCCTCTGCCTGGGCACTTCTCTCCGATTTCATGTTGGCAGTGACCCGGGGGAGCATGGGGCAGGGGTTAGGCTGCTCAGCGCGGCAACGCTGGCCCATCCACCGGCCAGTAAGTGCCAGGACTCCCATCTGCATTTAACCCTGAGCTTGTGCTTTGCCCCAGGCCTCTGCCAACAAGTGCCAGCAGGAGCGGGAGTTCCTGCCTCTGACCCACATAAGCTAGAAAGTGGAGGCACTGACCAGAGGCATTCGATCCCAGCAGACACGTTTCTCATTGTTCCTGCAAGTGTTGAAAGGTAGTGATAATAGCAGTGGAAAGTCATTTTTGGACAACCAGATATGTTCTCTTTAACCACTCTGCTCTTCAGAAATGACCGCCGAATATGCCTGCACAAGGAAACAGTTCAACAAGAACCTCAGTGACTTTGGATTAATCCAGGTACAGAAGTTGAAAGTGCAGAGTTCATCGATTTCACTGTGTGGAAACCCTGCTCTGGTAACCCACAGTTGTCTGTGTGTGAGAGTGGGCGCTTTGGTGTCTGTAGTTGTGACCCTCATGCACGGATCTGGGAACGATTAGATAAGGCATTATGTAATGTCGAGCCCTCTTGTAGTGCCAGGGCTTGGAGTCTTGGGTAACGAGCCCTCTGACTTAATTATCTCCTCTACTAGTTGGCAGATGTGGGCCTCATATGCTAATTGCTCCTTGGTTGTGTTTTTCTATACTCCAGGGAAAGTTTGCGCTGATGGCGCAGAAGGCATACGTAATGGAGAGCATGGCCTACCTCACTGCTGGGATGCTAGACCAGCCGGGCTTCCCCGACTGCTCCATCGAGGCAGCCATGGTGAAGGTAATCAGCAAAGCTATAGAGCTGGTGCCCGAGGGAGACGGCCTTGAGAACCGGCAGCCGCCTGTGCTCTCCCTCCTAGCTAGTCCGTAGCCAGTTTGTCAGTATTTATGACAGGCCCGCCATGTGCAGTGGTTCAGGGTTAGGCAGGCCCCAAAGACACAGATTGGGAAAAGCAGCAAAGAACAGTGCCCAGCTGAGTGTTCATGTGTAAACAACGCGGGCATCCCCAGTGTGCTTGTGCCAGGTTTTCCCTGGTGGACCAGTGAGCTGTAGCAAAACAACAAAATACAGACCATTGTTATAACTTGATCCATGTGAAATAGCATCTGGGATTCTTGGAAAGAACTTTCTCGGAGCTTATGACCTTCCTGCATTTTGGTATCAAAACTTCTTTCATAAAACATTTGATGGATTTTCTGTTGCTTTCATTTTGTTTGGGGGAGATGGTGTATCATTTTTTTATCTGTCATAAAAGAGATGAAAACTCTAGTTTGGCAACCCACAGTTGTCTGTGTGTGTGTGTGTAATCTTTTGTTTATAT
>NW_006208171.1:0-460 GCF_000334495.1 Tupaia belangeri chinensis
CATCCACATGCTACAGCCCAGAGATGTGCAGGACACCAACATTCTTTGAGATGTCTTCAAATCCAGAGAAGTAGTTTTGGATCCTGGAGACTGGGTGCTTACTGGAGCCTGAGTAATGTCACAGGGATAGTGGGGAGGGCTCCCTGGCTTCTGCTGCTATCAGTGTATGGTCTTGCCACCAACACTGGTATCACTGCAAGAGTGCAGGTATGTCTAGCAGATCCTTCAGGAGATGAGAGAGAGAGAGAGAGAGAGAGAGAGAGAGTGGGTGAGTCAGCACAGGCTGGGAGAGGGAACCTGTAGACACAGACACATATGAATGAGGAGTAGAGAATAGGTTGATGATTTTAGGAGTTTCATCCATGAGAATGGAGTAGTGTGGGACCTGTCCTCTGTCCCCATAACCTGTCCTACCTGTGCAGTGAAGGAAGATGAAGGAGGAGAGGAGTCTATGCCAGGG
>NW_006208172.1:0-2832 GCF_000334495.1 Tupaia belangeri chinensis
TTTCTTTTTTTTTTTTTATATTATTATAAAGTGATCAATTCTTATTTGTCTGCAACACAAGGAAGACTTTCCTAACTGTCAGTATTAGGAAATAACTGTATAACATAAAGGAAAATATGAAATATTTCTTCTAGGAGCTTTTAAAAATATGCCAAATTCATCTTATTTTCTACAACTCTTTAGGTGAACAGCTACTAGACCCAGGTCCTTTTTCATGCTGTGGATTTTAACTGGAATCCTAATCAGCCACAGAAGTAACGATTCCTCTATCATAGAAAGTCTTCATGGGCACTCTTCTTAGTGAAGAGGCAGAAATGAAGGGTTGTCCCTGTAAACAATCGGTAAACAAATTCAGACACCTTTGTTACCCAAATTCCACATCCTCTGGAGCTGCAATATTTTATTGTTCAAATTTCAAAGAACACATTCTTTACTTTAAAAGGTAAATTCAAGACCTGACTCTAGATGAATAATATTGATCATGATGTCTGTTTCATGCAAATTTAAGTATTAAAATATGAAGCTCACAAAGTGTATTGAATTACATTCACACTCTAACTTGTCTTTGTCCATTATACTGAACATCAGCAATTATTGTCACTTGGCGCCTTCATAAGCTCTTGCATTTGTCCACTCTTTAGATGACTGAACATGCATTTCCTCCAGAATTTTGTTCACCTCCATTTACCTTCAAAGTTTGTGATGAAAATTGCACCCGCTCAGATATCTGGCTTCCTCATGCAGGCCTTCTCTATCCCAACTACAGCAGATTGCTTTGTTCTCTTGCCATCCTGAGCACTATCCAGGTGCTGAACACAAGAGGCCGTGAATAAATGATGAAACCAAGTTTTAGCTTAGAGCTCGCTGTGTTCCATTTGCATAGCTATAATGTCAGATTCATTATTCATGAGCATATGCTACAATGGCCCTCCCCTTATAGCTCAATCCTCCACCGCCTCTGACTCTCAGATGTGCAAGATGAACCATCTCTCCTGCAGCTTGGAGCAATTTCTCCTTTCTGAGTATGCAGTGGAGTGATGGCCTTATTTTTTATGCAAGTGTGGCTTCTTTGATGCATAACATTTACAACCTACCATAAAATAAAACTGAAGGTTTGGATAGTGAAAGTCATGAGCATATTGGGTCAACAACAACAAAAGATAAAGATTAGGGAGTCCCTTTAGGATTCTGGTGGAGAAAAGCATTGGTCTATCCACAGATAGAAGTAAATCAGAATGATGTATTATAGTGGAGCATGCTAGAAAGCCTTTCCCAATCAAAAATCTCTTCTCTAGATATGTGTAATGATTAATTTTGTGTGTCAACTTGACTAGGCTAAGGGATGCCCAGTTAGCTGGTACAACTACTTCTGAGTGTATCTATGAGGTTGTTTCCTGAGAGATTAGCATTTGTTTCACTGGACTGAGTAATGCAGATGGCCCTCCCCACTGTAGATGAATATCATCTAACACACTGAGGAGCTGGATAGAATATAAAGGCAGTAGAAGGAAAATTTTATTCTCTCTTTCTGAGAGTGTAGATATTCTTTCTTCCCTGCCCTCAGACATCAGTCCTTCTGGTTCTCAAGTTTTTGGACTCAGACTGGGACTGACTATCCCTCTCACCCCACTCAGTGTCTCTCTGACCTGCAGAGTTGGACTGAATTACACTACACCACAAACTGTATACTCTAACTTGTCTTTGTCTGATATTGAACATCAGCAATTATTGTCACTCTGTGCCTTTATAAGCTTTCCTGGTTATCCAATTTGCAAACAGCAGAATGTGAGACTTCTCAACCTCTGTAATCACATGAGCCGATTCTCACAGTAAATCTACACTCACACAGACACACATGCACAAATGCTCACACGCATACAAACATACACACTTCCTGTCGATTCTGTTTCCCTAGAGAACACTGAATAATAAAATGGATACTTCCTGGAGTCAACGGATGGTGTGGTAGTTAAGGCACTGGATTCCCACATGACTGACAATGCTTAGGATCCTAGACTCGCTGGCTTAAAAGTCATGCCAGACACACATGAGAATGTGCCCAAAATCTTGAGAGGAGGATGGAAAAGGGATCACAACATGGCCATTTCCCCTGAGGAATTATTTCTCACTTTCCCTCTCTCTGTCTCTCTCCAGTGAGTGTACACTCCTTATGGGAAAAAAAAAATAAAAGGTATCTCTCAAATGTGGGACTCTGCAATTACAAAGCAGGACATATTGTCTCGTGGAAGGAAAAGCTCCTCGGTAAGAATGACAGGGTAAACACTGATACACTTTAGCAGATCACTATCCTCTCAGTTATTAAAAAGGCCCCCTTTGACATGGTGCTGCCTGTATGACAGGCACTGTTAACACTACTTTCCACATTCAAAACCATGTGATCCATAAACGAGGCCCATGATATAAGTTCTATCTTTATCATCATCATTATCATTGTCATCACTAACTCTATTTTTCAAATGTAGAAATCAATGCATAAATATTTGAGATAACTTGCCCAAAGTCATATGCTAGATTAGAACTCTCATAGCCTGATTACAGAGTCTGAATTTAAGCATTGTACCACAGGGCTTCTGGAGGATGACACATGTGAAAGAGGTCTGCCCCTGGAAAACAGAATGAAAAATATTCTGAAAAGATAATGAAATAGAAATTCAAAGAAAGAGCCAGACATTGACACAGAAGTAAATTGCAACCCTCTTCGAGGCTGACTCATGTAGGAAGTCCCAGATTCATGTCTAGAGACCCTGAATATGTCCATGATCTGGAGCTAGCTGAGGCTGGAGGTGGAATATGGCACCAAAATCCTGCTGA
>NW_006208172.1:2863-7591 GCF_000334495.1 Tupaia belangeri chinensis
GTTTCTTGGTTTCTCTGTTTCGCTCCCTCAGTCATGGGAAAAATAAACTTAAAAAAGAAAAAGAAATGCTAGGGGATGCTGGAGCAAGGGCGTAGCAGAGTGCTTGTATATCCCTACTTTACATGATCTGCTCTCCTGCATCTAGCTCCACACACATCTACTTGTCACTTTTTACTCCCTCTATTCTCACTACTCTGGTCTCCCTCAGACACTTGGACACACACAGGTGCTCCCAACTGAAAGCCTTTTGTCTCTGTTTCCTCTTCCTGGAATTTTCTATGATCCACATGACTCTCTCCTTTCACTCTTTCAGTTGTTATTTGATCAGAGATATCTTGTCTGATCACCCAGTATAAAATATTAGGTTATAGGAAAATTATGACTTTTTTTTTCTTTTTTTCTATGAAAAACTGTGTCATGGCTTCCCAGATGACCCAATAGCACCACACTGGGCCCAGCCTGCAGCATGATGGATAAGGCAACTAAATCCCACATAGCTGACTGTGCAGTTCAAGACCTGGACCCAGTGGCTTGAGAAACATGTCAGGTACTTGCATGCTCAAAATCCTGTAAGGTGGGAGAGATGGGAGAGAAGGGATTGCAGGCATGACCATGCCCCAGGGGGTGCTTTCTCTTCTCTGTGTCTCTCTCTAGAACATGCACAGACCCTCTGGCAAAACAAACAAATGAAAGACCCACTATCTGCCTTCCCAATCCATCATTTTCTGTCCCCTTTCTCAGCTTCAGTTTTGTTCATCACACTTATTGACGTCTGGCATATTACTCATTTATTTGTTTGTGAGCTATGCCATACAATCCACCTGCCCCTGAAATGTACACTCTGTGAGAGAAAGAGTTGTCTGTCTGGTTCACTGCTATATTTCTAGTGTCTGGAACTTTGTCTGCTCAACAAACCTTTGGTAAATAAATAGATACATGAGTATAAACTACATACTTTACAATTCTTCTTATCAAGGAGTCTGCTACATTATATTTGGTTAAACGTGTTTGTGGCTATAATTTAACAGGACTTATGGACAAACTAAATCACCAGATCATTTCAGCAGTAATAGGTGATGCCAGCAGTATGTTTGGATAGAGACTAATATGTGCTACACAAGTGAAATGTTTTTGCCAGAGGTGTTAACATGCTTTTCCTACTACAGATCTTATGACCACTAGGCATAAAATCTATGGGGATGAGATTGAAAGGGTGGGCTGTGTGTTGCAAAATATAAAAATGAAAATCTTAGTTAGATCTTGACTCTTGCTTATTGTTACATGACCATGGCAAATTAATTAACCTCCTTAGGCGTCATGTTTCTAATCTACGAAGTGGGAGTAGGTAGCAATGTGGCAACATTGACCTTGCAGGGCTATTGAGAAGATCAAGTCAAATAATACAGGTGAAAATTTTTAACAGAAAATAGTTTTCCATTTTTTTCTCTGAACCTTAGTGCCAAGGTGATATGATTAATGAGAAATTGGAGTCTAGAGCAATCATGCAAGACGTTTTGTCTAAACAGGAAAAAATGTAAAAACATAGTACTCACAAAAGCTCCAAAGAATTATAACTCATCCTTCTCCATCTTTTATCAGTTCCCATAGTTCTACTTCATTACTTTATTTTACAAATCATTAACAAAATTCATTTATTTACTGGGATCTAACTAAATGTCAGGTATCTCCACTTAATAATTATGTCTTATTATCTCTCTATTATAATTAACACTTCAATAGTTAAGATATTTTCAGGGACCAGCAGATGGCATAATGGTTACATCACCGAACTCCCACGTATTCAACTGCAGTGTGAGTCCCAGACACGGTGGCTGGGCGCGTGTATGTACATGCCCAAAATCCCAAGAAGATACTAGAGGAAAAGAGATTGAGGTATGGGCATCCCACCAGGGACTGATTTCTCAGTCTCTCTCTCTGGTGACCACACGTGCCCTATAGTAATATCTCTATTAAAAAAAAAGAAAAGAAAAAGAAAAAGAAAGAAAGAAAAGAAAGGTATCTTCATTGCTCTTCCCTCTTCCAACATGCAACTACAGAACAAAAAACATTGTCAGAACTTTAGATGTACTCAGTTGCATAAAGAGAATGGAAATACAATTGGTTGTTACTGATACAACCAACCAAAAGTATCTTAAGAAAAAATGTTTGTTACACTATTAGAAAAAATCTATGAAGAGCAAAGACGCACTGAGCATCTGTATCATAGAGCAGAGCGAAGTCATTAGTCTGGGCCCAGAGTCATGTATTCTTTTAGTTTAGTCATATATTCTTTTAGTCTCATCACTGTCTACTTCCATCATAGGACCCTTAACTTCCCTGGGTGGCCTCCTATTTTAAAAAAGAAGAAATGTTGTATGGAGTAAACTCTTACTTTATTATTAGTTAGGTCTCTTAGATCTCAGGGGGTGCTCTGAGACATTCTGTTTCTGTTTGGGAACAGACTGACTCTGAATTAGTATTTCACAGCCTTTTATTGACAGAACTGCCTGAGCAGAAGATTCACATTCTTTTTTTTTTTTAAGATTTATTTAATTGTATTTATTCATCTATTTATCCCAACTGGACCAGAGAGATATGGGGAGGGGGGGCGGGGGGATAAGAAAGCAAGCCACCAGGTCTAAGACTTAAACCGTGATCGGCCATGTGGAAGTGTCCAATGCCCTAACCACCACGCCACACATTCATTTAAAAGGCGAGCTGCTCCCGCCAGCTCAAGGAAGACAGTGCTGCAAGTCACAGCAGAGTAACAGGAGAGTGAAGGCTTGCACTTCACAGCACTCCTTCCCTTCCTAGATACTGCCATAGTGTCTCACCTCATGCAGGGAAAATCACCCCTGCTCCTCCCAACTCTAATAGGTATTGAGGAAGTATTAAGGGTAGCCTATGAAGTCAAATCCTTCTCCCAGGTCTTATAAATAATGGGTGACAAAGCTCAAACAAAATATCAACTTTTAAGTCCTTGTCAATTCTCTTTTCACATTATCCATTTCTCTTCCACTCACACTCCTTGGTGTACCTTCTGAGCTTTGGTCATTTCTTTGATGTCAAAGATGTCCCATCATGGTTTATTGAGTGATACCTCTTTAAGAATGGTATAATAATGAATAGCACATAGTAAATTTTTTTTCTAAGAAAATCCCTGAGGTAGGTAGGAATTATTCATTCTCATAACTATTATGGTTCCCACTTACATAATGAGAAAAGTGAAACTGTTTTAAGGAACTGGTGAGACGTTCATAAACTAGATGCAGAGCTGACTGATTAATGTGAAGGATACATCCATTTGTTCTAGCCAAAAAAAAAAAAAATACTATTTGATTATAAATGTGTTTATGTAATAAAAATGTTTAACTTTTTAAATTTTTATTAAGAGAAAAGAAAAACAAAGAGAATAAGTTGCTTTGATAGGCATAGGGGCCAGTAGATGGCCTAGAGGTTATGTCACTGGACTTCCACATGTCCAACCATGGTTTGAGTCTTGGACTCAGTGGCATGAAAATCATACCAGACACATGTGTGTGCATGCCCAAGACCTTGGGAGAAGAAGAAATTGTGGCATGGCCATCCCTCCTGAGGGGTAATTTCTCACTTTTTCTCTCTCTGTCTCTCTCTCACACACTTTCTCTCTCTCTAGCAAGCAGCAAGCACGTGCACCCTAAAGACAAACACCCCCCAACACACATACAAAAAAAGAAAGAAACGCCTGATGTATTCTCAAAATCTCATGAAAACCAACAGAAAAAAAAAGAAATATATACACAATAATTTACAGTGGGTTTTAATTGTGCTGAATGGTCTTTTTTTCCTCTTATCAGAAAATATAAACAGCATATTTGCATTCCCATCAAGTTTATAACCTTTTTCACCATTCAAAAGGAATGTGAACTGTCTTAAAGAGATGACTGTGGTGTACAATTTTTAAAAATAGAGAAAAATTGATCTGAATTATCAATAAATCTGAATATGATATGGTGTTTATATTACTTCAAATACCTAATTTGAACTACCTACCAGCCTTATATTTCTGCATAGATGGTTTAATGAATGAATGAGTCATTTATAATGAGCAACACAGCTGGACATTCAAATTTTTTTTTGTTTAATTTTTTTTTAATTTATTTTCTTAGCAACCAGACTCCCTGAACAAAATACCTCAAGCTCAGAAAAAATGACAAATGATCATCTATCCTGGGCTCTCTTGAGTTTGGTATCTACTTCACTTATTTGCACTTGGGCATCCCCGCTTTCTCTATTCCACCAAGATGCACATAGAAAAAAATATTACCTACAGTGTAGGCTCCACTGGCACCAGAGCCCTTTCCACAACAGGTAGAGATGCCTTACATTGGCCTTACAAAAACCCCCAGTCATCTCTTCTGGAGCAGTAGCCTTCTAAAACCTGTACATTCATTGCTCAACCATTATATGGCAGAGTTGTTTTCCAAAGATGGTCTCAACGGTATCTCCCACATGCCATGCTCTTCTGTCCCTTCTTCATTAAGAGATAAAGTCTGTTTCTCAGCCCGAATTTGGATGGACTTTGGGACTGTTTTGAGCATTAGAATGCAGCAGAGGTAACACAGAGTAACTTCAGAAGTTAGATCATAAGAGGCCTAGTAGTTTTTTCTCTGATCTCTTGGGGTGCTCTCTCTGAGAATTAGATGCTACACTAAGAAAAGCCCTAAGCATATGGAAAGGTGTTGGTTG
>NW_006208173.1:0-299 GCF_000334495.1 Tupaia belangeri chinensis
ACAGCGCTGCACAGGACTGGCATTCCTCAGAATGCTGGTGCGACGAAGTGGTTAACGAGCAGGCTTCTGCGTGTGCAATTTGGCTTCGTGTTTTCCTCACACTCTCTCCTTCAGGTAGAACCCTGCACCCACCCTCAGACGGCTCCTCTCCCCAGGACCGTGTCCCAGGGATGAACGAATTGTGGCAGACAGCTCGCTGACTTGGTTTCTGTCTCACCAGCACCGGAAGTAAAGTGTTCAGGGAAGACGGAGCCAGTCGTCCTCTGCGGCTGGCTCGGGCCCATGCTGGGTCCCAACGA
>NW_006208173.1:820-2058 GCF_000334495.1 Tupaia belangeri chinensis
GCCTTGCCCAGATTACACCTCTGCATTCAGAGACCTCACCCCTGCAAGGTCTCTTCCTAACTTGCTCACATGTTTAAGGGATACTTCAAGTCCCGGTCATTTGCAAAAGAGGAAGGACTGGCAATTCTGAGGTCAGTCATTGCTTTAGTCCGGCTATGCTCCAGGTCTCAGGGCTGCGTCTGCATCCTCCTCCAGGTCTCTGGGAGGGTTCCAAAGCTTCACCTGCTTCAGTTCCCACCTCACTCTCCCTCCTACTCGCCTTCACCACAGCAAGGTTGGCACTTTAAAAATCAAAGTTTAGGGATCAGCAGATATCGTAATGGTTACCATGGTTTGAGTCCCGGGCCCAGTGGCTTTAAACTCACACTGGGCATGTGTGCATGCATGCCCAAAATCCCAAGAGAAGAATGGAAAAGGGTTTGCAGGGTGCCCATCCCCGCTGGGAGGTGCTTTCTCACTTTCTGTTTCTTTGTCTCTGTCTGACAAGCGCATGCACCCTACAGCAAAAATCTAAAAAAAAAACAAACAAACAAACAAAAAAAACAGAGGTTAAAAATAATAGCAATAAGTTTTGGGTTAAAACCACCCCTTGTTCTTCCTGAAACAGGGAAAAGGAGCTTGGCTCCTAATGTGGGGCAGCCCCAGCTCTCCTAGATTGGCCCCAGGCCACAGCCCTGGAGGTCCCTCCTCCCTCCGCCTCCTTCCTCTCCAAACTGCCCTGCTGGCCTGAGGAGCTGCCCTCCCAGTGCACAGATGGGTTACTCCCACTCCCGCTCCGCTCCTCACCGCCCAGGGGTCAACTCTTGGTCCTGAGAGCGAGAGCGCATTCCCGTCACAGGTGCAGATACCAGGGCACACCCAGGTAGTCATTCACATGCTCAGCCTGCAGCCAGCACCCTCCCCACCCCGGGGTAGGGCTCCAGAGGGGCCTGGGTGTTGGCCGGTCTCACTCAGAGCAAGGGAGGGAAGGGAGACTGAAACAGGGCCGGAGAGGGGCACGGGCGTCTCCAACCACAGCCGTCCAGCCCCTCGGGGTCACGTCTTACGGTGGGCCTGCACATTTTTCTCTTTCTTGTAAAGAAACCGCACAGCGCTGCACAGGACTGGCATTCCTCAGAGTGCTGGTGCGACGAAGTGGTTAACTAGCAGGCTTCTGCGTGTGCAATTTGGCTTCGCGTTTTCCTCACACTCTCTCCTTCAGGTAGAACCCTGCACCCACCCTCAGACGGCTCCTCTCC
>NW_006208174.1:0-941 GCF_000334495.1 Tupaia belangeri chinensis
TGTTGGAGATACACAGAAATCAGATTAAGGATTTTGTTCTTTCTCCAGGTTCTACTGTCTCATGAACTTCTAAAGCTGGAGTTTTCCAAGAGGTAGAGAAGTCTGATATATAATAATAAACCATTTAAGCAAAATTCCAAGCCTTCTCTGAGAAAGAAATCTTTTCTTTTTAATTTTTCCTTTTTTTTTTTTCTTGCCAGAGGGCATGCCACACTCACCAGCGAGGGGGTGATGAGAGACTTTTTTTTTTCTTTCCAGAGGGCATGCCACACTCACCAGAGATGGGGTGATGAGAGAGAAAGCAGCCCACAGTGGAGTATGGTTATGCTGCAATCCCTTTTCTCTGTTTCTCCATCCCATCAGGATTCGGGGCACATGAACACATACACACACACACATACACACATACACACATACACACACACAGACACAGACACACACACACACCCCTAGCAAGTTTCTCAAGCCTCCAGGGTCAAGATTTGAACTGCAATATTCCATATGGATAAAATTATCCATATTATTCTCATCTATAGCTCTGAGTAAATCAACGCACTGTGCCACAGCCCAGCCTGGGAACAGCCCCCTTCTTTAAAAAGTTGTCACCGTAAGCTAAACTGAATTGTGTTCCATGTGAGAATGTGGATGAGAAGGCAATTAATGCTGCGGTTTATGTCTTCATAGAGAAGGAATGCAAAAACTTCTGTAGCTTTTTGTGGAGAAAGTCATCTCTAACATTAGCACGTTTTCTTTACTACTGTGTTCTTCCCAGAGTTGAATGCTTTCCTCATTCTTACTATTTCTATACCTCTCCAACCACTTAGCACCATGCTTATGTCTTCAAGGATGTGAAATATGAGATTTTTCTGTTAAATGAACCATTTTTCTCCTGATGATAGAAAACATTTGCTTAGTTTTGTTTGTTTGTTTGTTTGTTGTTT
>NW_006208175.1:0-264 GCF_000334495.1 Tupaia belangeri chinensis
ACATACCTGGCTTAACAGGATGGAGAAATGGCGAAGAGGGGATTATATAATGACTATGACTCTTTGGGTGCAGTGCTTTCTTCCTCTCCCTCTCTATTTCTCTGTCTCTCTCTAGTAAGCACATGTGCCATCTAGTATATTAAAAACAAAAATCTATCATTGAACCAACTTCCTTTATCAGCTATTACTGCATTTCATTCTCTCTTCTTTATGGCAAAACTAAAATTTTCTAAGTAGTGATTATTCTGTTTCTTCTGTTCTTTT
>NW_006208176.1:0-1489 GCF_000334495.1 Tupaia belangeri chinensis
TGAGCACATGCACCCTATAGAAAAATCCTCTAAAAAAGAAAGAATAAAAACAAACAAAAAAAGGCAGAAAAAGAGAGAAAAAAAGAGAAAAGAAAAAGAAAAAAAAATACTCCTCATGAGACAGAAACCATACCAACTCAAAGATAAAATAAATATTCTAAATGTAGTAAGACCATCATCACATGTTGCTAAAAGGTTTATTTTCCTCAGTGAATATGCAATTTTTTTATACCCTGTTTGACTTCTTTATGGACCTTGCTAATGTTTCTGTGTGCTAATTTTTAAAATTATTATTTATACATTTAATCACTATACATAATTTAGATTGTAAAGAGACTTTACCAGCCCAGCTGAGAATAATACACACATCCTCATCAACAGATAACAAACCATATCTGTGTCCCACAAATGTCTTACCTCTCCATTTCTTCCCCTCCCCAATTTCCTTTCCTACACTTTTCCCCTCCCACACACTTTCCATTTTGTCTCTAGTTTCCATAACAATTTTCAATGCTTTTATGTCCTCCAGTTTTTCTGTCTCTATGTTTCAGACTGGCTACAAGCAAACATTCTAGATGCTCTTCCTCCAAACAGTAGCACATGGTCGCCCTCCCTGCAGGGCACACAGGCAACACCACTGATGGGGGACTGGAGCTGCATGGGATTCCAGGTTTAGTTTCTGCAAACCTGAAATCCTGTCCACACTTGCATCCTGGCTATCAGGGAGGCTGTGGAGAAGGTCATCAAAGAAAGACATGTCAGAAATACCTCTGTCTGTCTCTCTCACTTCCTCTAATGTTGCTGCTTCTCTCTCTCATAAGTAAAAAATTAAAATTCATAAGCACATATTAAAATTTTTTAGAGAGGTTTTTTGCTATAGGGCGCATGTGCTTGCCAGACAGACAGAGAGAGACAGAGAGACAGAAAGCGGGAAATCACCCCCCAGGGGGATGGCCATGTCACAATCCCTTCTCCTCCATTCTTCTCTCAGGATCTTGGGCATGCACACACGCGCACCCGGCGTGAGTTTAAGCCACCAGGTCTGGGACTCGAACCGCAGTCGACTACATGGGAGTCCAGCGACATAGCCATTACACTAACTGCTGGTTCCAAGAACACATATTAAATATTTAAGGTGACAGTTATGCTAAACACCTTGACTCCATTATTCAATGCACATCAGTGTTGAAGCATCGCATTGTATCATGTAACAGGTATAATTTAATTCAAGAGAAAATAAGGAACTGTGCTTGGGGCTATTCCTGAGCTCCCTGAGGGAGACCCAGCAGCCGTGTCCTCTCTGACTAGCAGAGTCCCCTGAGCAAGACCCTCTGTGCTGTCTCTGCAGGTCCTCCCTCCTAGGGGTCCCCAAATGGTGAAGTCAAACTCCGTCACTAGATGGACAGACATTTGCATGAAGAGCCCCTCTTGTGGCAGAGGGTGGAAATAAAAGGGGGCGTCAGGCAGCCCAGTCATGTGGGAATCAGAG
>NW_006208177.1:0-673 GCF_000334495.1 Tupaia belangeri chinensis
TCTCTCACACACACACACACACACTCACACTGGGTATTCAGACATTCCCTGATCTCTCTCTCTCTCTTTCTCTCTCTCTCTCTCTCACACACACTGGGTATTCAGACACTCCCTGATCTCTCTCTCTCTCTCTCTCACACACACACACACACACTCACACTGGGTATTCAGACATTCCCTGATCTCTCTCTCTCTTTCTCTCTCTCTCTCTCTCACACACACTGGGTATTCAGACACTCCCTGATCTCTCTCTCTCTCTCTCTCACACACACACACACACACTCACACTGGGTATTCAGACATTCCCTGATCTCTCTCTCTCTTTCTCTCTCTCTCTCTCTCACACACACTGGGTATTCAGACACTCCCTGATCTCTCTCTCTCTCTCTCTCACACACACACACACACACACACACACACACTGGGCATTCAGACACTCCCTGGTCTCACACACGCATACACACGCACTGGGCATTCAGACACTACCTGGTCACACACACACACACACACGCTGGGCATCCAGACACCACCTGGTCACACACACACACACACACGCTGGACATTCAGACACTACCTGGTCACACACACACACACACACACACACACACACACACACTGGGGATTCACCTGGACACACACAGAGACACACACACACTGGGCATTCAGACACACC
>NW_006208178.1:0-1500 GCF_000334495.1 Tupaia belangeri chinensis
GTTACTATCATTATTTCAGACTTGTCACTTTCATCATGTTGGCCATTTTCTTGTTTTATTTATTTCTTTTAACTATTTCTGTCTGTCTCTTTTTAGTTTTCTTGGTATAGCATTCTCTTCAGAATTTTTTGAAGAGCTGGTGTAGTGTTGGTAAATTCTTTCAGGTTATGTTTATCTGAAAGTGTTTTTATCTTTTATTCCATTTGAAGGATAATCTTGCTGGCTATAGTAATCTTGGTTGAAATTGTTTCTCTCTTAAAACTTTGAATATATTTTTTCCCATCTTTACCTTGCTTGCATTGTTTCTACAGAGGTCTAATGTTAGCCTGATGTGATAAGCTTTGATGTTTCTCTCTTGTAAATTTTAGTATTTTGTTTTTATCTGTGTTTTTGGCCAGTGTGGCTATGATGTGTCATGGAGTAGATGTTCTTGGGTTGATTCTATCTGGGGTCCTTTTTTGTGTCTGTTTCTCTAGATTTAGAAAGTTTTCTTCCTGGATTTCTTGGAGTAGATGTTCAATGCCCATATTAGTTTCTTCTCATGCTTGTGTGTTTAATAGTATCTAGTATTTATCCTATATTTTCCTCATTTTTAAATTATTTTTAGTCTTTCTGGGTCAGAGGTTTTCTCTTCTATATTTGATATTTGATCTTATGTATGGTTTAATCTGCTTTAGATATTTCACCTCCTCAGGTTTCACCTCTAACAGTTCCCTTTGATTCTTTTTTTATGGTGTCTAATTCTTCTTTCTAACCTTGAAAGGACTTCCTCATCCCATGGCACTCATTGACTCTTTCTCTTGCATCTTGTGAAGTTCATTGTCTCTTTCCTCTTGCATCTCATATGGTTTTGTCATTATGAATATTCTTAATTGTTATCTGACAGTTCCACAAATTCCATTGTACTGTCTGTGGATAATGAGGAATTGTTCTTTTACTTTGGGGGAGTGATATTTTGTGGTTTCTCATATTTCTTGTGGATCTGCCTAAGACAGTGGAAGTCTCAAGGCAATCTCTGGCCTCAGTCATTCCACTCTATTATATTATTATTATTACTATTATTATTATTAATTTTGTTAAAAGGCATATGTGCTCACCAGGGAGATAGAAAATAAGAAAGCACACTGCTATGTCTGGGACTCAGATGATGGTTGGCTCTGTCAGAGTCCAGTGCCTTAACTACCACACCACCTGACAGTCCCTGAAAAAGAAGAAATCTTGTGGCTAATGCAACTTGGATGAGTCTGGAGGAGCCTGTGCTAAGTGAAAGGGACTCATTCCAGTCACAGAAGGAGTGATATCACATTTCTGTCTCCTATACATAGAGAATATTTCCTTCAGAAACCTCCTATGTGTGAACCAGTGTCCTTAAACCAAAGGTCATCAAGAATAGATTGCTTGTGGATTGGACTATAAGAATTGTTGGTGTAATGGCTATGTCTCTGGACTCCCGTGTAGTCAACCATAGATTGAGTTCTGGATCTGGTGGCTTAAACTCAT
>NW_006208179.1:0-2309 GCF_000334495.1 Tupaia belangeri chinensis
CATGTTGTATTAGTTTATCTTTACTTGTTTTATATAAATTATAAATGATGTACATAGATGACAGAGTTCATTCATGTAATTAAAAAAAAATTATACTTACAGAATTTGAAACAGTCCAGGGTAAAGAAAAGGAAGCTACAATACAGATAGAAGGAATTAATTACTAGGAGAAAAGAGCTATTATCATATGAACAACCTAAAAGTAAAAAGGCACATGAAATAAAGGCAAAGGGCTTAGCCAAAAGAAAACTCTTCAAAACTGAATACATATGAATATATTTAAGTGTAAATACACACACACACACAAACATATGTGTTTGTTGTTTAAAAATGTAGAATGGAACCATCTGAGGCACTGGTGAATAGTTAAAACGAGGCAGAAAATGGATTTAGAAAATTCATAAAGGACGAAGTCTGTAAACTTTTGTAATTTTACCACAGGGCACTCTCCAGTTTGCATACAGATCAAGGAAGTAAAAGCTGCACCTTTACTGGCTTAGGTTATCAAAAGGTAATGTTCAGGGCTTAACAGACAACCAGAAAGTTAGGGAGAAGGTCATAAGTCCTAGAATAGAGCGAGCCAAAGAATATAATCCTCAGGATTTGCATATCAAACTCATCAAAGCTGCTGGTGAACTACTGGAATACACATACACAGAACTCAGAGGGACCTATAAAAAAGCATCTATTAGAAACTGAAAGAAATAGAGAATCAACTCCACATCACTGCAAGGGATATAGAATTTGGAACTTGAATCTAGCCAGTTAACCGACTTGTAGAATAAAATTTAATCTTTTGAGATATATAACAGTATTCACAAGGTCTACGATGTATAATTTACAAAATCCAGGGTAGAATTTAGAATTCATATTTAGTAAAATGAAAGTAAAATGTGACCCTTATTTCAGAAATAAGTCAGAAACAAAATCACTCAGATAATACAGATATATCAAGTAACAGACAAGAAAGTTAAACTATTCTATAAATAAGTTTATAGCATTTTTTCTACACTAAGCATGAATAAACAGAGAGAAATGAAGAAAGCAATCTCATTCATAATAACCACAAAAACTATTTGGAAGAAAACTCACCAAGAAAGTGAAAGACCTCAATGAAAAAAAAATTAAGTAGTGTTAAGTAGATGAATCAAGAACAGAGGAAAGAAACAGGTAAACCAAATTAGCAATGAAACAGGCAATATTAAAACAAACAAAACAGGAATATAGGGTTGTTGGAAAAGTTTTTGCATATAAAAACGTGAAATAATATGTCATGACTTTTCTGACAACTCAATACAAAAGATAATGAAAGAATACTATAAGCAACATTACACCAATAAACAAGAAAACCTATATGAAATGAACAAAAATAAATATATATAATGGACAAATCTCTGGACACATATAATTTACCAAGACTGATTCAGGAAGACATAGAAGGCCTGAAGAGACCTATAAGAAGCAATGTGAGTGTCTCAGTAATAAATATCTCCCCAAGAAACAAAAGCTGAGTCCTTGATGGCTTCACTTATGAGTTCTACAGAACGTTTAAAAAAGAGCTAACTCTAGGACCAGCAGTTGGCGTAATGGTTATGTTGCTGACCACTACATGGAAGTTGGTCCAGGATCAAGTCCCAGATCTGGTGGTTTAAATTCACACTGGACACACGTGTCCATGCCCAAGATCCTGAGAGGAGAATGGATAAGAATGGATTGTGGTGTGGCCATAACCCCTGGGATTGATTTTTCACTTTCTGTCTCTATCTTTCTGGCAATCGCATGTGCCCTATAGCAAAAACTCCCCCCTCCCCCCAAAAAAGCTATCTCTCACTGTACTATTTATTAAGATCCAAAAGGAATGAACTCTCCCAAACTCATTCTATGAAGTTTTCTTCACACTCATCCACAAAACAGACAAGCAGACAAGTACATAACAAGAAAACTACAGACCACTATTCCTGTTGAATACAGATGCAAAAATTCTCAACTAGTTACTAGTAAAACATATCCAATAAAACATTAAAAGATTATGTATTAAAATCAGGTAGGCGGTATTTCATGGATTCAAAGATGGTTCAACATACACAAAACAATTATTGTAATACATCATCATATTAACAAAAGAAAAGATAAAAATTATATGATCAGAGAAGATTCCTCATGGCTTCTGAAAACTAGTGATTTCAGAGAAAAAAGAGAAATGAATATTTCCTACTGTGATAATTCAGCCTCCAGTCCACAAACTTGAGTGGTAGGGTCCCACTCTTCTAGCTTTCTTTCTATCTTTGTCTCTGTGTCTGTGTCTCTCT
>NW_006208180.1:0-1035 GCF_000334495.1 Tupaia belangeri chinensis
ATCAAGCCACCAGGTCTGGGACTTAAAATGTCATCGACCATGTGTGAATCCAGAGCGTTAAACACCATGCCACATCTGGCCCTTCAAGGTGCTATTTAAATGTTCCAGGATATAGGAAAAATAAATACTTTAATCATGCTTTCTGGAACTAAATAGAAACAAGGTGACATGTGGGATATACTCATTTCTAGAAGGGTTATGAAAGTGAGTGTATGCATGGTGAATGTAACTCATGACTGAGTACTATTTATTCCAATGTTGCCAAAAGACTATGATACTAAAGTTCTTATCAAAGAAAACATGAAATATTTCAGGTGATATATGTAGTAATGGCCTTAGTCCAATTGTTGATGTTATATTTAAAAATCTTAAAATGACTTGGTATTTTATACATTTACATATCCATAATTTGTCTATATATAAATTTTTAAATGTATGAATATAGTGAATATGTGCACTTTTTAGTCATATTCTTTTTAAATTAATTTTTAAAGTTATGATTCATACATTAAAATGCTATATATCATTTAGATTGTGAAGAGACTTTACCCAGCATGATATACACCTCAGTCCAGCCCAGTTGAGACTATTGTACACATCCTAATCAACACATAAAAAACTTTATCTGTATCCCACAAATGTCTTACTTTGCCTTTATTTCCCTAATTTCCTTTCCTACGCTCTTGCCCTCTTACACTCTTCCTACTTGCCTCTAGTGTCCATTACAATTTTTAATGCTTTTATGTTCTCCAGTTTTTCAGTCTCAAACATGGAGTGCAGACAGTCTGTATATGGTAAGTGAAGACATACAATGTCTCTCTTTGATAGCCTGACTTGCTTCTTTCAGCAAGAATTCTTACATATTCATTTACTTTCCATTAAATTCCAGGGCCCTGTTTTTTTTTATGGCTATATAGTAATCCATGGAATACATGCACCATAATTTTTCAGTCCATTCATCAGTTTGTGGACATTTGGGTTGGTTACATGACTTAGCAATCATTAATAATGCTGCAATGTAAATAGTCATGCAAG
>NW_006208181.1:0-679 GCF_000334495.1 Tupaia belangeri chinensis
AAATGTGTATGTTCAGATGAGAATATGTCAATAAAAATAACCTTACTTATTTTTAAGGGATATTTTTGCTTGCCTGAGAGAGAAAGAGACACAAAAAGTGAGAAATCACCCCCCAGGGGTGGATGGCCATGCTGCAATCTCTTCTCCATTCTCCTCTTAGGATTTTTGGGCAGTCATGCACAGGTGCCTGGTGTGAGTTTTAGGTCACATGATTCAGGACTTGAACCATGATTGACTACATGGGAGTTCAGTGATGTAACTATTAAACCATCTGCTGGTCTCAATACTTGCATTTTTATAAAGGAATTGCAACATGAAATAAGTGTGCAAAACAAGTAATAAAAATAGAGGCATGGGACCAGGCCATGGCATGATGGTTCAGGTGGCTGAATCCCACATGACTCAAATTTTGAGTCACAAACCTGATTACTTAGTAAACAGACCAGGTGTGCGTTGATTGTCCAAAATCCTGATAGAAGAAAAAATGGTGCAGAAGGGATTCTGGCATGCAGTCTACAAAAGTATTGCTTTCTCACTTTTCTTATCTGTGTCTCTCTCTAGTGAGTGCAGGTACCCTCTGGCATTTTTTTTTTTTTTTTGAGAGGTTTTTCGCTATAGGGTGCGTGCGCTCGCCAGACAAACAGAGAGAGACATAGAGACAGAAAGCGAGAAATCACCC
>NW_006208181.1:794-1938 GCF_000334495.1 Tupaia belangeri chinensis
GTCAACTACATGGGAGTCCAGCGACATAGCCATTACGCTAACTGCTGGTTCTCAACTCTGACAATTTTTTAAAGGAAAGATAGAGGCCAACAGATGGTGTTGTGGTTAAGGAACTGGACTCCTACATGACTGACCATCATTCAAATTCAAAATCTGGAAGCTTGCTTTCTCACTTTCCCTTTCTGTGTCTCTCACTGATGAGTGCACATGATGGATGTACAACAAATTTTTTAAATAATTAAAAAAATAAAGTTAAATAAATACTTATTTTATAGAATAAAATAAAATAGTAGAGAAAGAGGTTTGGAACCCAGAAGAAAACACATATAAGTTTTGGGGTGTCAAACCTGTCCCTAAAACAGAAGCCAGGAGTGCCTGCTGATTCTAAGAATAGGAATAGGTAGTGCAAGAAAAGACATGAATTATCACTCTAATTAGAATAAAGTATCACTCTAATTTTAAAGAAATATTTATCTAATCTTATTTATGACTATGATTGTTTAAATTAGCTACAGGGCATGCACACTCACCAGAGAAAGACATGATAGAGAAAAAAAGAAAGGGAAAAGGAAAAAGCAAGCCACCAGTTCTGAAATTCAAACTGTAGTCAGCCATGTGTGTGTTCACTGTCTTAACTTCTGACAACTGATGGCCCCCCACTCTACTTCTTGATGATATATTGGATTGTTGGAAAAGTCATGGCTTATTTTTCCTTTTTTTTTATGCAAAAAAGCATCATGACATTTTTGACAACCCAATACTATTACCTCAGTATTACCAAAGATAAATAAGAATGTGAGAAAGAAGTACTCAAACCACTTAAACCTGTAAAAAACAAAATAAATAAAAAATAAGAATTTTAAGACATGCCTGCTAATTCCTATTAGCTCAGACTGCTTTCCTGCTACCTAACAATAAAGGTGAGAAGTTGCAACAGAGACTTACAATGTATAAAGGCAAAAATATTACCAACCACTTACAAAAACATCAACAAACCATGCTTTAAATGTATATAAATGAATATTTCAAAAATTACACTCCATCCTTCTATTATAAAATTGAAATACCAATTTCACAGAAAAATAACTATATTGTATCAACCAAATTCCATTAAAAATAAAATTGGTTTAAATGGAAACTTTTC
>NW_006208182.1:0-703 GCF_000334495.1 Tupaia belangeri chinensis
TATTACAATTTTTTGTTTTGCATATGTTGAATCACCTTTGCATCTGCAGAATAAAACCTACCTGGACAAGGTGCATAATTTAACTTGTCATTGGATACAGTTTGCTAGTAACTTGTGGAGAATTTTTGTGTCAATATTCAACAGGCTTGTTGGTCTGTAGTTTGTTTGTTATTGTTAAGTACTTGTCTATTCAGGAATGAGGGTGATGGAAGCTTCATAGAATGAGTTTGGGAGAATTTATTCCTTTTGGGTCTTTAGAAATATTACACTGAGAGTTCGCTCTTCTTTAAAAATTCTGTAGAATTCTGAAGTGAAGCCATCAAGAACTGGGCTGTTGTTTGTTGGGAGACTATTTATTACTGATTCTATCACATTGTTTCTTATTGGTCTCTTTATGCTTTTCATGTCTTCTTAATTCAGTCTTGGTAAATTAAATGCATCAGAAATTTGTCCATTATTTTTATTTATTTATTTACTTACTTAAATTTTGTTCATTTCATCCAGGTTTCCTTTTTTATTGGTGTATAGTCACTTATAATTTTTTTATAGAGATTGTAGATGTGTTTATTTTTAATACCCATCATGCCATGAATTCATAGGGAATAAATCCCAGTAGCTCAGGCTCCTTTCCACTGGTTTTCACAAAGTGTGCTTCTCTGGGCAGAGCAAGCCGGTGCTTCTATTTCTGGTCATTTTCCTTCAC
>NW_006208183.1:0-1387 GCF_000334495.1 Tupaia belangeri chinensis
CAGACTTCTTGGCAAGGTTAGATGTGCTTTGGAATGTCCTCTAATACTCTGCCTCTCCACAATAAGTCTATATGGTGAAGGAGCCCATGGCAATGAGACAGTGAGAGCATTGACTTTCATTTTGTTGCTGCCTTTTGCCCAGAGATTTGCTTTAGAACCTTCCCCTCTAGCCCCTCTGCCATAAGCCCCCATGGTACAGGAGCCAATGGTAGCAAGAGAGAGTGATTGCGGAAGAACCTTGCACCTCAGATTTCTTGCTGTTGCCTTTTGCTTGCACAAGTGTGCTTTATACCCTCCCACTCATGCCCACACTTCTTTAAGCTGCCACTTTGCAGGAGCCAGGTGTAGCAAGACAGAGAGAGATCATCAGTGCAGAAGGATCTCATGTATAAGAGTTCTTGCTGCTGCCTTTTGTCTGTGCAAGTGTGCTTTTGACTCTTGGATCCCCTAGGCCCCTCTGCCCCAAATCACAGTGCATAAATGAGTGGCAGTAAGAAAGAGTGAACAAAGAAAGACAGTACATCTCAGTTCTTGCTGTTGCCTTCTTCCTGATCAGGTGTGCTTTGGACACTTCCTCAATGCACTTCTGCAGTAAGCACCAATGGTGCAGGAGCTATCAGCAGAGAGAGCGAGCGCACATAATCCTATGGACTGCACATCTCAGACTTCTTGCTGCTGCCTGTGCCTTTACAACTGTGCTTTTGACCCTTCTCCACCTCACTCTGTACCTTAAGCCCCCACAGTTTAGCAGAAGTTATAATGCAAGACTGAGACTGACCACAGATGGGTAACATGTCTCAGACTTCTTGCTACTGCTTTTAGCCTGAGTTGGTGTGTTTTGGACCCTCCATCCCAACCCACTCCACCTTAAGTCCCCATGGTTTGGGAGTAAGTGGCAGCAAGAGACAGACAGGGAATAAAGAAGGACCAGGCCTCTCAGATTTCTTGCTACTGCCTTTTGCCTGCCTAGGTTTGTTTTGAGATTTCAGTGTGCTGACTTGTACTTTCTCCTTTATTTGAAACTCTCAAGCCCAGCCCCAAATGTATCTGATCCTGAAAGACTTGGATAGAAATCAAACCCTTAAGCTGGCTACGTACACCCTTCTTGGATTGGTAGACAAGGCCCTCTCAGAAAAGCACACCTGAGAAATGGAGCTCAACTTTGCTGCTAACACTACAGAATCAACTCAAAAAAATTAGGAAGAAGTGTATAGTCTATCAGATGGCCAAAAATTAGTGCAGAGACACAAGAAATATAAGAACAAAAGAAAATATTTCTCCCTTGAGGGAACAGAACAACTCCACCTCAACCACAAAGCAAAAGTACTCACAAAAATACTCACAGAAATGTCAGATAAAGAATACAAAATGTTCAAAGTGACAAAAC
>NW_006208184.1:0-997 GCF_000334495.1 Tupaia belangeri chinensis
AGAACAGAAGAGGACTGTTTGTTACAAAATGTGGAGAGATATCAAAAAAGTATAATACAATTGGGAAAGAAACTCTAAATTAAATCTTAAAGAAAATCAGCTTTGAAAATAATTTTAAAAAATAATAAAGAGGGGACCAGCAGTTAGCATAATGGCTATGTCGCTGGACTCCCATGTAGTCGACCGCGGTTCACGTCCCGGACCCGGTGACTTAAAACTCACGCCGGGCGCGTGTGCGTGCGTGCCCAAGATCCCGAGAGGAGAATGGAGGAGAAGGGATTGCAGCCTGGCCATCCCCCGTGGGGAGTGATTTCTCGCTTTCTGTCTCTCTGTCTCTCACTGTCTGTCTGGTGAACTCACATGCCCTATAGCAAAAAAACCTCACCAAAAAAATAATAATAATAATAAAGAGGAAAAGGGAGAAAAATCCATGCAAGTAGAGAGGAATAAAGCAGCATGACTCATGCAGGGATTTAAAATATTGCTGCAGGGACCAGCAGATGGCATAATGGCTATGCTGCTGGACTCCCATGTAGTCGACTGCAGTTCGAGTTCCAGACCTGGTAACTTAAACTCATGCAGGGTACGTATGAGTGTGTGCCCAAGATGCCGAGAGGAGAATAAAGGAGAAGGGATTGCAGCATGGTCAACCTCCCTGGGGGATGATTTCTTGCTTTCTGTCTCTTTGTCTCTTTCTGTCTTTCTGGTGAGCGCATGTGCCCTATAGCAAAAACCTCTAAACACACCCCCCCCCGAAAAAAAACAAGCAAACAAACTGAAAACACTGCTGCATTCAGAGAAGCAATTTTTAAAATGAAAATCAAAATGATTAAGATGTCATACATTAGGGCTAAGCAAGTCTAATCTTGAGAAGTTATCATACTGAAACATTCCGAATGAAAAAAATATATAATGCCAATTCATCTCAAATAATAAGGAAAAATGTAAATGTGCCCTATAGCACATTACAGAGATGAAAACTTATTAGATAAAATAC
>NW_006208185.1:0-406 GCF_000334495.1 Tupaia belangeri chinensis
AACTATCTGACTTTCCAAAATTTAATTCATCTTATTCTTCATAGTTCTCATAACTCTTTAAAATTTTATTTACATTTTTAATACATTCAATCACATTATTTAGCTTACAAGGTAATCATTTCAATATGTGAACATTTCTCCCCAGTCCAGTTGATCAAAATATAGCAATACTACCTCCCTGTCTCAACAATGCTATCTCCGTATCCCTCCTCCAAATGTTTTTCCCCAGACCTCACTCCTCCACACATACCACATCTGGCATTCACACCCATCTCTTGTGTTTGTACATCCTTTAGCCCATCAGTTTCAGTTACAGAGTGCGGACACTCGGTATATATTAAGTGGGTACATCAGTGTCTCTTCTTCATAGCCTGGCTTGCTTCACTCAGCAGTAAATCTTCCATAT
>NW_006208185.1:964-1413 GCF_000334495.1 Tupaia belangeri chinensis
TTTTTTTTTTTAATCTTAGACATTCTGACTGGGATTAGGTGGTATCTCATTGTTGTTTTGATCTGCATTTTCCTTACAATGAGGGATGTTGAGCATTTTAGCTATTCATATGTCATCTTTAGAGAGTGGATTTTTCAAATCCTTCTCCCATCTTTTAATAGGGTTGATAATCTTTATTCCAGTCAGCTTCTGTAGTTCCTTATGTCTTCTCGTTATCAGTCCCTTATCTGATGCCTAATTTACAAAAAATATTTTCCCATTCTGAGTGCTGTTTATTCACACTAATTTCTGTGACTTTTGGCATGCAGAAACTACTAAGTCTGATGTAATCTCACTTGTCTATTTTGGGGATTATTGACTATGCTTTGGTGGTCTTATGTAAGAAGTCTTTCCCCTCTCCAATGTCTCCCAGAGTTTCCCCAGTGTTTTCTAGAAGCAGTTTAATAGTT
>NW_006208186.1:0-2382 GCF_000334495.1 Tupaia belangeri chinensis
TGTTTCTTACTGTCTGAGACTCACAATGTGGCTTCCTGGGTGGAATCACAGTCCGCTTAAATGGAACCTTCTCAGAATAGAAAGAGAAGATGAGTCAATGGAGCCCATCAGCCATTTACAGGCAAAGACAGGGACACACATGAACTTCAACAAGGTGCCAAGCTTGTCCACTGAAACCATTTCTCTACCCTATGAGGGGAGCTGCCAAACCCATGCTACAGACGAGAAAACAGTGTCAGTAAGGTCTTGAAAGAGAGAGATGGTGGTCAAGAGGTGGGTTCAATCAGGACACAATTTACAAAGCCACAGGCAGAGTCCCAGGAGAAATGACAGAGGGATGGAAATGCTACCACCCCATGATAAACAGAATAGTATCCCCCCCAAAAAAAAAAAATTCACATCCTAATCCCCAGACAAGGCTAAGTGGACTTTGCAGACATGTTGAAGTTAAGGAGCTCAAGATAGGGAGACTAATCTGGATTATCTGGTGGGATCAAGGTCCTTAGAAGAGGGAGGCAGGAGGTCAGAGTCAGAAAGAGATGCACTGGGAAGAGAGGTGATAAATCTGGAAGATGGAGTAATGGTCACAATTCTCAGGATGCAGGGAGCCCCTAGAAGCCAGGAAAGGCCAGTGAATAGCTTTTCCTCTAGGGTTTCCATAGAGAAAAACCATCCTGTGTGTGCCCCTCATAAATACAAATGCTGTAAATAATTTAGGCAGTCCTCTACTCTAAGGGTCAGTGAAAAAGTGCCAGGAAAACACTAGCCAGGTGATTGTGCTTATTTTCTTTGCAAAGATGACAAAAAAAATAGAATGGGCAGAAAACATATGCATCATAAGATACTGTTTTGTACAGAGTGAAGGTGGAGAGGAAAGAGAGTAAGAAGAGAATCTTCTGAATGGCTTTAGATGAAATTGAAATTGTGAGGTCACAGAAATTATATTTTGATTTATTTGTAATAAAAAAGCCAATTCTGATTGATATGCTAAATCACCCTCACAGTTGCTTTTTCTGCTTGTTTTGAGAGATTTTTGCTTCCACTACACTACCTACTGGTATGTGCTCTCAGTGAAGAGAAAGTAAGATATCACCACTACCACCCCTGGAGGGGAATGGTCATGCAGTAATCCCTTCTCCTCCATTCTCCTCTCAAGATTTTAGGCACACATGCACATATACCCAGTGTGAGTTTCAAGCCACCAGGCCCACACTTGAACTGTGGTCAGCCACGTAGGAGTCCAGTGGCTTAACCACTATGTCACCTGCTGGTCCTGCAATTGCTATTTTGAAGACACAGATTCGAGTTGCTAATTCTACATCAGCAGTTTTGTTGTGCAATTTGGAGAACATAGTATTTACCCCTCCTTAACAGAACACCCCACTCACATCCATTATATAGGAAGTAGAGTTTCCAAAAATTATTTTATTCTAGGCAAGGATTTTGGTGGTGCCTTCATGATAATTCTAATCATTTTACTCTACAACTCAAGCAGGTGCCTTATACCTTTGAAATCCAGTAGACTTTTTAGAAGTTCAAGAAAGTTAAAGGCATGAAACCAAAGTCACATATACGGTCATCAAATGTAGACAGCTTTTAATATTGTGTTGCATAGAATTCCATAATCTATGTGATTATGCTTTAAAAATTATAATCCAATTATATTTTAATCTTGTCTTTGTGATTTAGTAGTATGGCCTTAAAATTAAAATGTGTTGGTCATTAGTTATTCTTCTATTATGTAATTTTTTTTTAGAGTGAGACACTTTTGCTATAGGGCACATGCACTCACCAGAGAGACAGAAGGTGAGAAATCACTTCCCAGGGATGATGGGTACACCACAATCCCTTCTTCTCCATTCTCTTCTTGGGACTTTGGGCATGCATACACATGCATCCAGTGTGAGATTTAAGCTGCTAGATCCAGGACTCAAACCATGGTCAACCATGTGGGAGTCCAGCAATGTAACTGCTACACCACCTACTGGCCCCTATAATGTAGTGTTAAACAACTGTGTTGTGTTCATCTCATTAAGATTCCATGAATTCTCAGTCTGCTGGGAGCCGTACCCCAGCTGGGGTGAGTGCACAGGAAGGTGATGTGGGTGAACAGGAATCAGACTAAGACCTCATGCCCTTTAGCATGTTCTTAGATGGCTACAGCCAGAGTAAACTCCGGACTGCAGCCCTGATGGCCAGAAGTCATGCATATTTATTATGGAAGGAGTTTTGCAGTAGTGGGATGGGTGAGGGGAAGTAAGTGAAACATTTTGCTCTAAAAGGTAAGGCATTCAAAGTATAGGAACAATAATCATAAAACATGATGTCTGTTTTGTTTAGGTATAAACAGTCATAATTCTTAGAACGAGGAAGTCCATTTTT
>NW_006208186.1:3036-6343 GCF_000334495.1 Tupaia belangeri chinensis
ATGGCAGAGAAACTGAGTGCAGGCCAGTACAGTGAGGTCCAGAACTCATAAAACTGTTGACCTTGCAAACAGTTCTCCTCAGCCAAGTTCTTGCTCTAGGCACAAGGGGCAGTTCTTTCATACTCAGCTTGTGTTAACTGCATGGTCCCAGCATCAGCCAATCTGTTAGATACTAGTTATTTTCAGTTTGCATCCTTATAAATAAAGCAACATCTCATAAACCACTTCACATATACAAGTACACCTTTCTTGGTGAAATATATGACAATTTTACTGCCATGGTAAACCACAACCTTCAGGAAAGTTACACCAATTTAATCGATTCACTGTGGTCTTTTCAAGAGAATTATTAGGGAACCTTGTTTTGTTTTGGTTCACCAGTGAGCACAGATTTCATTTTCTCTAATTGGGAAAGATTTGGCCAGTAGCATATTCTAACTGATGGTCACTAACAACCTCTTTGATCTTCCCCAGGGGATGTCAAAACAAGTTTGCTCCCTTCTCACTGAAGGTACTCAGAATGCAGTTGTCCAATGAGCTACTCTCTCTATCCACCCATCACTAAACTTATAGACATTAAAGTCTGTCCTAAGATGCCTTTGGAGCCAGGGAGACTAAAATCCTAAGTCTAGTAGTGGTGTGTAAAGAGCACCTGCCCTCCAGACCACAGAAGCCAGAGTCCGACATGCATGACATAATAATACCTTCAGAGTAAGCCTTGTTGAATCAGGTATGCCACATCTATGAGCCACATCAACATTTTAAAAGATTGGACATATGATATGTCTTCAGCTGAGGGTGGAGCCTGGGATTGATGTGTTGGTTAAGGGTGTGAGTGAAGGATATCAGCCTAGAGAAAATTCAGGAAAGAAGAGACCAGGGCAAGAGGAACTGTGGATCCACTGAAGTCTGGTCTTAGCCTGATTCCCTCCGAGACTCAGGAATGAGAATGGCATTAATAGCACTGTCTCCCTGCCCCCTCACTGAGGCAAAGACATGGGTTTTCATACCCTGCATTCATCCTTTGAAGCTGCTACTTCCCCTCTCCCCACCCCAGAAGTAATTCTCCAGGGAAGAGTATAGTTGTGAGCTGTTATCAGCCAACACTCCCTTCAGCTAGGACTTGGCTGCTCCAGGCCAGGAAAGGGTTCTGCACCAGACATCAGAAGAATCATATTTTCCACATCGTCCTCAAGGTGGTTGCCATGGACCATTTTATGTCCTTGCCTCTGAAGCCACACAACCTCTCTTCTATCATGGCCACTAGTTTACTCAGACTCCGGAAGGCAAGACTGGACCACCACTTCTTGATGGGAAGAATGCTAAAGTCATCTTGTGAGAGGAGCAGTTAGAGTGGGTTATAGGATGGAGACCATAATTGAAAAATAGGATCTCCCACCATATTTAATTTGACAATCCTTGTTTTTTGTTGTTGTTGTTTTGTTTTTTGAGAGATTTTTGCTATAGGGCGCATGTGCTCGCCAGACAGACAGAGACAGAGAGATAGAAAGTGAGAAATCACTCTCAAGGGGGATGACCATGCCACAATTCTGTATCCAACATTCTCTCAGAATTTTGGACACACGCACCTGGGATGAGTCCCTTGGGACTCAAACCACAGTTGGACACTTGGAAGTCCACCTCCTTAACCACTACTCCACCTGCTGGCCCTGACATTTCTCATTTTTTTAACTGGAGAGTTTAATTTGAGATGTTCATGAAAATGGTCTAATTATGCACCTCATAGTGGTTTCCATCAATAATGGGCCACGTATACCATTGTCCCATAAGATTATAAGGGAGCTGAAAGATCTCTATTGCCCAGCCCTTGTAAAGTCATAGCACATGTTACTCCTGTGCTTACAGTGGCACAGGTGTAAAGAAACACAGGACACTGCCAGCCATGTGAAAGTATAGCACATACAATTATGTACAGGACAACAAATGACCATAACTAGTATTGACTCTACTTATCATTATGTTGGAGTGGACCTCTACTTACAAAGAAAAGTTAATGTAAAAATGCATGCCATTTTAAGAGATTTTTTTGCTATAGGGTGTGTGTGCTCACCAGAAAGACAGAGAGATAAAAAGTGATAAATCCCCCCTCCCCCCCACCAGAGGGGATAGCCATGCCACAATCCCTTATCCTCCATTCTTCTCTTGGGATTTTAGGCATGCACGCAGGCACACATGCGTGGTGTGAGTTTTAAGTCACCAGGCCAGGAATTCAAACTGTGTTGAACATGTGGCAGTACTAAAATATAACCATTATGCCATCTGCTGGTCCCCCAAAATGCATGCCATATTTTAGGAGGCAACCTTATATGGAGGCAACCTCATACATCTCATATTTACCCCATCTCCATCACATTGTTTTCTCTTGTGCTAGATTTAATATCATCTCACTTTTGTTCACCATGGTATTTTCAGTGGGATAAGATGTGAAGGTGGAAACAGTGGTATTGATCATCCTGATCCTGGTAGGCCTGGTCTAGACCTGGTGAATGTGTGAGTTTGTGCCTTAGTCCTTAACAACAACAACAACAACAAAATTAATAAGGAAAAAACAATTAATTGAATCTGGCAGGTGGCATGGTGTTGGACTCCCACATGACTGACCACATTCATGTCCTGGACCTGGTGGCTTGCTCTCTCTCTCTCTCTCTCTCTCTCTGTCACTTTCTAGTCAAATTAAAATAAATAGATAAACAAATAAAGTTAAATAATTCTTAAAAACAATTAATTAAAAAAATTTAAAAACATACACAATAAGTATATATTGTAATGTTTTAAGAGTTAAGACTTTTTTGTTTTTCTTTTATTTCTATGATTATTATTTACATTTAATCATCCTTGCAGTGTACCACATGACTTTTTCTCTTTTTCTATGCAAATTTTCTGTGTAAAAATGTATCATGACTTTTTTGATGACCCAATACAAGAAATAATTTTTTTTTAACAGTTGTATAGCATGGTGGTGTATCAAGTAAAGGGGTATTATGAAAGAGTAAAAAAATTAAAAATTGAGTTTATGGGGCCAGCCCACAGCATGACCCCTAGTCACAGTTGGGGTGACTAGGTCCTGCATGGCCAACTGCATGGGTCAGGCCGAGGCACATGTGTGTGCATGCCTACAATTCCAAATGGAGAGAGCTATGGAGAAGGGACTGTGGTATGACCATTCCCTATGGGGCAGGGGGTGCTTTCTCACTTTTTTTCTCTAACTGTCCAGTACCCTCTCTCCATTAGTACACATACCCTCTGGCAAACTGCAAAAGTTAAAAAAATAAATTAAACTTAGGAA
>NW_006208187.1:0-753 GCF_000334495.1 Tupaia belangeri chinensis
GAAATTATATCTTCCACCAGAAATCATAAAAGTGAAATGTACTGTTGTTTTTGTATTTTCTTTCTGAGACCTTGAGCTTCTATTTTCTCTCAATAAATCTACTGATATTTTGTAGACCCTTCAGGAAAATGTGGACCTCCTCCACCTATCGACAATGGTGACATTACGTCATTTCCGATGCCAGAGTACCCCCCTGGGTCATCAGTTGAGTATCAGTGCCAGGCCTTGTATGTCCTTGAGGGCCCCAAGAAAATAACCTGTAGAAGGGGACAGTGGTCAGAACCACCAAAATGCTTAGGTAAGTGCTTTAATACTTCACAGCTCCTGGGCAATCAGTGTAACGACCATGATAATTACAACAGAATTCTTACAGATTAACACACAACCATTCTGCTAAATATTTGACTACCAGATATTAATATGTGAGAAAATAAAGTTTTAAACATTATTTATATATTTATAGGTTATTTAAAAACGTTTAACTCACAAATTAAATTCTATATTAATATGGTGTCCAATGTGATGTTTTGATATATTTATAGTGTAATGATCACCACAATTAAATTAATGAAAAAATCGTCTGCACGCATAGTTACTGTTTTATAAACATGTTTGTGTCTGTGTGTGGGTTTATGTGTGTGAGTGTGGTGAGGACAGTTATGGTCTGCTTTTTGATCAAATTTATAAACAGTATAGAATATTTACCGTAGTCTCTATGCTGCATGTACAGTAGTTCCCCAGGTCTGACACATC
>NW_006208188.1:0-1610 GCF_000334495.1 Tupaia belangeri chinensis
TCTCCTCCATTCTCCTCTTGGTATCTTGGATACACATGCATATATGCCCGGCATTAATTTAAGCTGAAACATGGTGAGGTTCGAGACTCAAATCACAGTTGACTACATGGGAGTCCAGTGACATAGCATTATGTCAACTGCTGGTCCCCCCACACCCCTCAAAAAAAGCTTGTTTTTTAGACGATAAACAAAATTGACAAACTATTAATTAGATTAATCAAGAAAAACAAGGAAAGGAACCAGACAGATAAAATCAGTAATGAACCTTGTAATATTATAACCTATCTATCAATAACATGAAAGTTTATGAGATAATACCACGAGGAATATAGGAAAACAAACTAGAAATCCTAGAGGAGATACTCACATTTCTGGACATGTACAAGTGATATAGGTTGAATCAGAAGGAAATAGAATACCTGAATAGATCGATTACAATAAATGAGATTAAGTTAGTAATAAATAGTCTCGTGACAAAAAAGGTCCATGTCCTAATGGCTTTACTTCTGAATTATTCAAACAAAAATATTTACTTACTTATTTATTTATGTATGTATTTTTTGGGGAGGTTTTTTCTATAGGGTGCTTACGCTCACCAGAAAGACAGAGAGAGACAGACAGAAAGCCAGAAATCACCTCTCCAGGGGGAATGGCCATGCCACAGTCCCTTCCCCTCCTTTCTCCTCTCAGGATCTTGGGCACGCATGCACATGCGCCCAGCGTGAGTTTAAGCCACTGAGTCTGGGACTCAAACCGCGGTTGACTACATGGGAGTCCAGCGACATAGCTATTACACTAACTGCTGGTCCCATGAATTATAAGAAACTTTGAAAGATGAGTTAATACCAATCTTTCTCAAACTATTTCTAATTATCCAAAAGGAATGAATACCAAACTCATTCTATGAAGCCTGTATCACCTTGATACCAAAAACAGACAAGCACATAACAAAATAATAAAACTACGACTAATATTCCTGATGAATACAGATGCAAGTATATTCAAGAAGATACCATCAAATTTAATCTACCATGCATTGAAAACATTATATATATGCCATGACAAGTTAGGCTTTATCCCAGTGATGCAAGGAGGATACAACATACATGAAACAATAAATGTAATAGAGCACATTAATAAAAGGTAAAGATAAATACCATATGATCATATCTGTAGATGTAGAGAAAGCATTTTATGAAATACAATGTCTTCTCATGAGCACAACTCTCAGCAAAATTTATCTACAAGTCACATTTCTCAACAATGAAAATTATAGGGACCAGCAATTATTGTAATGGCTATGTCGCTGGATTCCCACGTATTCGACCATGGTTCGAGTCCCTGACATGGTGGCTTAAACTCACGCTGGGCACGGTGTGCGTGCATGCCCAAGATCCTGAGAGGAGAATGGAGGAGAAGGGATTGCAGTGTGCCCATCCTCCCTGGGAAGTGATTTCTCACTTTCCATCTGTTTGTCTCTCTCTGTCTGGCGAGCACTGCACCCTATAGCAAAAACCTCTCCAAAAAAAAAAAAAAAAAAAAAGAAAAGAAAATTATATATGACAGACCACTTGCTAAAATCATGCTGAAAGAAAAAAAGCTGAAACCTT
>NW_006208189.1:0-448 GCF_000334495.1 Tupaia belangeri chinensis
AAGAACACAATAACTCCCCTCCATCTCTTGATAAAACAAAAGAAATTACCAAAATGTCAGAGAAAGAATTTAGAACATTCATGGTGACAAAATGCTATGAGATTGAACAAAAAAGAGACAATGAGCTGCAGGAGATTAGATTAGATTCTTTCATGATATGAAAGAAGAAATGGACAATCTAAGAAAGAATCAGATGGAACTATTAGAGATAAAATCTGTAATACAAGATATCAAAAACTCTCTTGAAAGTATTAAAAGTTGATTAGACCTGTGGAAGGCTGCATATCAGATCTTGCACATGAACAACTGTTTGTCTATTTTGTTCCCTTACCCTAACATGGCTGTCTGCTTCTGTAAACCTGCTTGCTCTTCCCATGAGAAAATAGCTTGTGCTAGCAATATAGAAAACCATATCCGGGACTACATCCTGTACCTGCTACTGTCTTTG
>NW_006208190.1:0-799 GCF_000334495.1 Tupaia belangeri chinensis
TAAAATGTTTCAAGGATCATCATCAAGATAGTCAAGTGCATTTGGAATGTTCTTCTATGTTATTTCCATGCTACTCTGACCTATTGCTAGTCAATTACACTTTACTAGATCTTATGAAATATTAAAAACATGAATATGGAAGATGGAAATCAAAAGTGTCAGTACAGCTACACATTAAAAAAAATTAAAAAGATGGATGATAGTGCTGACATTCTACCTGTCAGTGTGATAAACAATGCTCATAGACTTCTGTGTATAAGTTGGCTTTTATTCAGAAAACTACCTTTTCTTGATTCTATATCTAAAACTTTCTTTAAATTTTAAAGTCAATTAAAAATAGGTCCTTTGGGGGCAGCAGGATGTCTCCTGTATCCCTGCAGGAACTCAGTCCTGGAAGACCTGCCAGCACTAGGTGTGGACCAAGCTGCCCACACTCGGAGACACTGGTCCCTGAGGCAGGTCCCTCAGGCAAGCTGAGCCTGAAGGTAAACTGGGAACTCCTACTATGGAACACATCTTAGGAACTAGGTTTGTTGTGTGTGGTTTTTGTTCAAGAGTGACTGTGTCTTTAAAGAAAAGAGTTTAAGGCCATTGGGTCTGTCTTTTCCCAGTGCTGAAGGTGAAGTCCAATCCAGGCCCTTTACAGCTGATAAGAGAAGATGTGTTTGAAAACCAGTGAGGTGAGCAGCAACATCTTCTCTCAGCACGACAGTCAGTCTCTGATGTGAACAAAGCTTTCCCAGAGCTAGTTTGGGATCTCTTTCTTTCCATCCTAGTGGCTGGTGGTGGATTCATGCTC
>NW_006208191.1:0-1153 GCF_000334495.1 Tupaia belangeri chinensis
CTTTGGGCTCACTCCATTGATACTTCTGATCTTGATGACAAATGCTAACTTGGGTTCTGCAGGTACATAAAGTTGCCAGCTTTTCTTGCCATCCAGCCATGAGAATCTCAGTTCCGTACATCTGTCTATATTCCTTATGATAGCACTTAGCTTTTTCATAGATAAGCTTCCTCCTTGCCTTTTGAAGTATCTTTTGAGCAAACTTCTTTCTCAGGCTCTTGATCTTCAACTCTGCAAAATTCCTTCACTTTTTCTTAAGGGTTTCTGGCACAGAAGGAACCTTTTTCTTTGTTTCTGCTGCAGCAGGAACCTTCTTTTTCTTCTCTTGAACATCCTCCATGGTTCCAGCTGGAAAAGAGGAAGCTAGCACATGCACGCTAAAAAAATCTATAGTATTTCTATATACAAACAACAAACAGAGAAGAGGCAGAACTGAAGAATGTAATTCCATTTACCATAGCCACAAGAAGCCTAAGATACTTCGGGATAAAAATAATCAAGGAAGTCAAAGACCTCTACAAGGAAAACTATGAAAACCTTAAAAAAAGAAATTGAAAAGGACACTAAAAAGTGGAAGGATATCCCATGTTTCTGAATTGGCAGAATCAATATAATAAAAATGTCAATTCTATCCAAATTAATCTACATGTTTAATGCAATCCCTATAAAATTACAAGAGACATTTTTTACAGACCTAGAAAAGACAATAATAGATTTTGTCTGGAGCAGTAAAAGACCCCATGTTGTTAAAGCTATCCTGCACAAGAAGACAGGAGTAGGTGACACCTCACTTCCTGACCCCAAAATATATTACAAAGCTGTGATAATCAAAACAGCATGGTACTGGTACAAAAATAGACATAGGTACCAATGGAACAGAGTAGAGACTCCAGAAATAAACCTCAAAACATACAACAAACTCATCTTTGACAAAGGATACCAGTCAATCCAGTGGGACAAGAAAAACCTCTTTAGCAAATAGTGTTGGGAAAATTGGGTATCCACCTGCAGAAAGATGAATCTGAACCCTTAACTGTTACCATGAACAAAAATCAACTCAAAGTGAATCAATTATCTAAACCTAAGGCTGCAAACTATAAAAACTACTGGTGGAAAACACTGGGGAAACTGAGAGACATTGGAGTAGGCAAAG
>NW_006208191.1:1386-1663 GCF_000334495.1 Tupaia belangeri chinensis
TTAAAATATTGGAAAATGAGCCAAATAAACAACTGTCTAAAGAAAACATACGAACAGCCAAAAAGCATATGAAAGAATGCTCAACATCCCTCATTGTAAGGGAGATGCAGATCAAAACCACAATGAAATACCACCTAATTCCAGTCAGAATGGTGGAGATTAAAAAGAAAAAAAAATAATAACGAGTGCAGGATAGGATGTGGTGAAAGGGGGACACTCCTACACTGTTTTTGGGAATGTAAATTGGTCCAGCCACTGTGAAGAATGATATGGAGGC
>NW_006208191.1:1878-2421 GCF_000334495.1 Tupaia belangeri chinensis
AAAAAAAACAAGGTCCTGGAATTTGATAGAAAGCAGATGAATATGGAAGATTTGTTGCTGAGTGAAGCAAGTCAGCTATGAAAGAGAGACATTGTATGTCTTCACTTAAAATACCAACTGTCTACACTCCATGGTAGACTGGAGAACATAAAAGCATTACAAATTGTAATTGACACTAGAGACAAGTGGAAAGAGAGGGGGGAGGGGAAAGCATAGCAAAAAAAAATTAGGGGAAAAAACGAGAGGTAAGAAACTTGTGGGATGACAGAAATGACCTTCTTCAAGAGACAGCTCAATGGCTCCTGTGATCTAGCCATTTTGGGAGAAACAAACGGAGAAATGAAGAGTTCCCACTGATAATTTGGCCTCCAGTATACAAAACTCATGTGCAGAGGCAGAAGGGAACAGAACAGGCCTTCTTCAAGAGACAGCTCCAAGGCTCCTGCGATCTAATTTGGGGTTTTATTGAAATTTTTTGAATATTAATTTTAAGTTTTATTTGAAAGTTTTTCTCATTTTTTCTTCTCTTTTTCTCTGTTTCTT
>NW_006208192.1:0-1658 GCF_000334495.1 Tupaia belangeri chinensis
CCTCTCTTACCATGCTGGGGCCGGTCACCGAGCAGTCCCGAGGGGGTCTTTGGGTTGAGTTCCATTAAAAACGGCCGATTCATGAACAGCCTTCTCGGTAGGAGCCAAGAGGCCACATTCTCAGGTCCAGGTGGGCCGGGAAGCCCCCCAGCCAAGGCCAGATGCAGCAGCAGCCCCTCTCAGCCTCTCCACCTGACACCCCTTCAAGTAAGACGCCCAATCCAGGATTCAAAGCATTCCTTCTAAAGTCCCTAAACTAACCTTGCTTTCATGTCACCCAACTGGGTTTTCTCCGAATCCATCAGCCAAAATAATCCCAGCCGGTTCTACACATTTTGCCTCCCAGTTGCCTAAAATGACCACTTAGAGGGGTCAGCAGGTGCATGGTGGTCGAGGCACTGGACTCCCACATGGTGGACCACAGTTTGAGTCCCGGCCCTGGCGGCTTCCTTTCTCACTTTCTCTCTCTCCCCCGTGTCTCTCTCTCTGGTCAGAATAAAAAATAATAAATAAAACTTAATAAATATTTCTTTAAAAATGACCACTTAGAAAGTGCTGTCAGAAAGTGCTGGAATGCTATGGAGATGTACGATCATCAAGTGTCAAAATGGAAAAACAATATAAAAAAAATGCTGAAATGAAGGCAACTTTATCAGGATACCAAAGGTTTGTTCTTAACCACAAAGAGAAAGACCAGCTACCTCAAAAATTGTGAATGCAATCGCTGAAAAATCAATGCTTCAGGGATCAGACAAAGGTCACTTCTCACGGGGCGGAATGACAAAGCACGCTGAGCCGCGCTTGGAACACGGTAAGCAGCCGTCCCTAAGACCATTTCATTTCTTATACTTCTTACTTGGAAAATGCATGCAGCTTGGAGGTTGATAAGCTAAGTTCCAACAAAGCAGAGCTGCTAAGCCAAGACTGAAACATCGAATTCAAATAGGCAGAAAAGGAGCCTTTTCAGTTTCGGTCAGAGTCCTTGCCTTATTTTAGAAATGCAAATGACCAGGTGCTGTTTTGCTGGTGGGACACTCTGCACCTGTGAGCCCTGGAAACCCCCTGAGCTGAGTGTTGACCCTCTGTGTTCTCTTGCTTCCCAAAATAGACGCCCTCTGTGGCCCGCTTCCTGTTGCCTTGTGCAGGTGCCCAGCCCCTTGCTGGGGGTCGAACAGCGGGCCATCAGGTCCTGCAAGGCTCGCTCATGTAACAACTGGACTCGACGGCCCGGTGTCCGGACTCGGTGCTGTCCTGGCGCCCAGAGGACCGACTACTATTTCTGTCTGAAGTTACAGCAGTGCCAGTTCCCTAAGGCATGGCTGACTGTTGCTGGCTAAATGACAATAATGTTAAATGCTCCGACATTTAAAAAAGAATGTCCTTGAAAATCTCTCACATTTTTAAGGCTCCACTTTCTCAGGGGTCACGTCAAAGATGTCCTTTCTTCCAGTGTAGGAAGCATGCCTCACGGTGCATGTGCATGCGTCAGCTCGGCAGAAGCGGTCCTCGGAGACTGCGCTCCTCGGCCTCCCTAGTCCTGGCAGGCTGCGGCCACCTCGCAGGGTGTCCGGCTCCACCTCACCCACACGGAGCCTTGAGCCTTCGCGCCCTCCCTGCACCCGCTCACTCAGACAGCTCTGTTCCTGGCCTGTGATGGA
>NW_006208193.1:0-851 GCF_000334495.1 Tupaia belangeri chinensis
ATCTGCTGGTGCCCCCACAGTGTAGTTTTAATTAGCTTCAAGTTCAACATTTGTTGGGGTTGGGAGGGTGTAGTAAGCAAAGAATTTGAGAAGTGAATACTTTGAGTTTGTATAAGGGACTTCAAAAAAACTTTGTGGAGAATGAAATTAATGTACAAGTTGATTTTAGTACAAAAAAACCCTGAAATTCATGCATAGTTTTTTTATAATATGCATTTCTATAAACTTTTTTAATACACCTGTAGAATTTACATAAAAATGAGAAGATAATTTTTTTTTTGGAGAGGTTTTTGCTATAGGGCATGTGTGCTCACCAGAAAAACAGAGAGGCAGAAAGCGAGAAATCACCCCCTACACCACAATCTCTTCTCCTCCATTCTCCTCTTGGGATCTTGGGCACACACACACACACATGCACCTGGCGTGAATTTAAGCCACCGGGTCCATGACTCGAACTGTGGTTGACTACATGGGAGTCCAGTGGCATAGCCATTACACCAACTGCTGGTCCCAAGAAATTTTATTTGTTCTACTTGATAATGAACAAGACTTAGATACTTTCTCTAATCTCCATTGACCCTGTAGTTGCAAACAATACACAGTTTATCCTCTTGGAAGCCTGTGAAACACATTTATAGATAAGGAAACTGAAGCTCAGAAAATTTGAGTAACTCATGCAAGTTCATGCAAGCACCATAACTAGTCATAACTAATGTGTGATTCAACATCTAATGCTCACTGAAAACTGGGTGACTTGTGTTATTTGGGATGATTATATGAATATATATAATTTTTATAATTTTATTATATCAACAAGGTACCTCACAAGTCACTTACTACCTGGTTAAAGG
>NW_006208194.1:0-2087 GCF_000334495.1 Tupaia belangeri chinensis
AAAGGAAGGGAGTTACTGTGTTCTTTGGATGAATACATAGTTCCTGCTTTATTCAGACCTGAGGTTCTTCTACTTCTAACCATTGGGAGATGTGTTCCCTTTGAAAAACCTTTTAGGTGAACGTTTCTTTGAATAGGAGCAAGTGTGTTTCCTTTTTGATGTGGAATGGAAATACCCAAAATCTCTCTTCAATTGTGTTCAGTAATGTAATCCAAGAAAAAGTATTCTTTTCAGGTGTACAAAGAAATGTATCTCCTTCTTTTCAGGTGGTTCAGTGAAAGGGAGGATTCCAGAGTCTTAAAATATTAGAATGTTTCAGAATTGTAATTCTAGACCTATCTAAACAGCCAGGGATGGTGTAGATAAAGGAAGTGAGGACTGAATAAGTGGGAAGAAAATAATACATAGAATAAAGAAAAAGTCACGCACCGCGTGTGATTTCACCAGGGGTCGAAAGATGGGAGTGGGGTGTAGTAGGACTGAGGGTGTTCCTGGCTGAAAGAGGAGTGTCTGGCTTGGGTTCCCAGGGGGACAGTCCTCCCTCGAAGTTCCTGGCCCAAGAGTTGAAAGATGGGAGTTTAATATTTATATATTGATATGAGATAATGACTCATTCTTTTTCTGCATGTGGATATTCAGTTTGTGAGTTGTTGGTGCCCTTGAAAAAAATAAATTGACCACAAATACATCAGTTTATTTCTGGATTTCACATTTTTTAATTGTCAGAGTGTGTGTGTGTGTGTGTGTGTGTGTGTGTGTGTGTCTCATAGAGAGACAGAGAAATTGGAGCAGGGTGGTGGAGAGAAACATTCCCTAATAGGGCATGGTAATGTTGTAATACCTTCTCCATTTCTTTATCTTGTTAGAGTTTGGAGCATGCATATTTTTCAAGCTGAAATACAGACCAAATAGAATTCATCCCAGGGATGCATGAATGGTTCAACATACAAGAAATGTAATGCATCACATTAACATAAGAAAAAAAGTTGTATGATTAATTCAATCTTGAAAAGCATATTATTAAAATAATATATTTATTAAATATCTTTAATATTTGTTAAAATAATATCTTCACTACTAAGACTTTTAACAAAATAAGTATAAAAGGTACACTTCTTAAAATAATAAAGTCCGGTGACTAGCAGGTGGCATGGTGGTTAAAAGCGCTGGACTCCCACATCACTGACTGTGGTTTGAGTCCCAGACCTGGTGGCTTGCTTTCTCACTTTCTTTCTGTCTCTTTCTCACTCTATCTCTCACTCTCACTTTGTCTCTTTCTGGTCAAATTTAAATAAAGAAATAAAGTTAAATAAAATAATTCTTTAAAATAATAGTAATAATAATGGCCCTAAATAAGAAGATCTACAGATAAACTTATACCGAGGGAAGAAAAGTTAAAAGCTTTTCTTCTTAAAATTCAAAAAAAGAGAGAGGTGTCCACTTTAGATTCAATGTAGTACCAAAGTTCCAACAAATGCTTTAGAGTAGAGAAGGAAATAAAAGGCAATCAAATGGCCAAAGAAGCTAAATTGTTATATCTGCAAATGACGTGTTTATATACATAGAAAAACCTAAAGAATCTACCAAAACACTCTTAGATGTGACAAATAAATTTAATTAACTTGCAGAACACAGAAGTCAACATAAAAAAATGCATAGCCAAGAATAACCCAGTGAGTAGTGGTTAAGATGGCTAGATTCAAAATGGCCAACCACAGTTTGAGTCCCTGATCCAGTGGCCTGAAAAATATGTTGGGAATGTGTGCATGTGTGCCTAAAATCCTGAAGTAGGAAGAAATAAATGATAAGAGACAGTGGTGTGACCATTCTCCATGTGAAGCTTTCATACTTTCCTTCTTTCTCCTTTTCTGTTTCTGTCTCTCTCTGCTGAGCACATGCACTCACTGGCAAAATTAAAATCCAAAGAAGGAAAAAAAAATCTGTAGCATGGATGACAAATGAAGTAAGACAAAAATGAAGAAAACAATTTCACTTACCGTAACCACATACCCACCCCAAAATATCATATCTAGGAATCAATTTATCAGCAAGGTGAAAGACTTTTTTTTTTTTGGAGAGGTTTTCGC
>NW_006208195.1:0-747 GCF_000334495.1 Tupaia belangeri chinensis
TAATAGGAGTCTTTATTACCAGTGACTGCAGAAACACTCATGTCTCTCAAAGACCCTGCAGACCTGAGGATAAGAAGAGTGGTGCTTGTAAAGGCAAAAACCACATTTGGGTTGACTAGGAAGGAGCAGTAACTGTTGAGGAGGGGCTGGAGAAGAAAGGGAGAAGGAATTCCTATGCAAAAGCAGTTACAGAAGCCAGATCAAGCAGGTTAATAATTTTTAAGGGCACTTTCCTGTCCCTTGCCTAAACACAATAGAATCTTAATGGTCTTCATGGCTCAAGGCAAGGAGATTATTGCTAAGGACCATCTTAAGGTAGGGAGTTTCCAGTTATTTAGCAAAGACAGTATAAATGTTAATCGTTCTGTTTAAGCCAAAAGGAGTAAGCAAGTTTCCAATAGAGCTCAAAATGGAGGGTCTCATATTTCAACTTGAGGAGCTAAGGGATCCAATGGCAATGAGTTCAGCTTCCAGCTCTGCTACAGGATCTTGATGAGAAGCTGTCCACTCTCTCCACTCCTACTCGATATAGTACTGGAAGTCCTCGCCAATGCAATCAGACAGGAGAATGAAATAGGAAGAATTAAAGTTACCTTTGTTGACAGGTGACATGATTGTATACATAGAAGACCCAATAGTATCCATAAAGAAACTTCTCAAAGTAATAAATGCATATAGTAAAGTGGCAGGATACAAAGTTAAATTACCAAAATTTATAGCATTTTTATATACAAACAACAAGCAGAC
>NW_006208195.1:916-2150 GCF_000334495.1 Tupaia belangeri chinensis
GGTGGGACCAGCAGTTAGTGTAATGGCTATGTCGCTGGACTCCCACGTAGTCGACCGCAGTTCAAGTCCCAGACCCGGTGGCTTAAACTCACGCTAGACGCATGTGCGTGCATGTCCAAGATCCCAAGAGGAGAATGAAGGAAAAGGGATTGCGGCGTGGCCATCCCCTCTTGGGGGTGATTTCCTGCTTTCTGTCTCTCTGTCTCTCTCTGTCTGTCTGGCAAGCGCACACGCCCTATAGGAAAAACCTCTCCAAAAAAAAATAAAAATAAAAACCCAGCATGATGGTATTGGCACATAAATAAACATGAAGACTAATGGGACAGAGTATAGATCTCAGAAATAAACCCCAAAATATACAACCAACTCATCTTTGACAAAGGGTAGCAATCAATCTAGTGGGAAAAGGAAAACCTCTTTAGTAAATGGTGCTGGAAAAACTGGGTATCCACCTGCATAAAGACTAATCTGAACCCCCGTTTCTCACCATTAACAAAAATCAACTCAAAGTGGATCAAAGGTGGTGAGAAAAAAAGTGTATCTCGAGGTTTGGGGATGGAAAGTTCTATAGATATCTGTTAAATCCATTTGATGTATAATATCGTTTAGATCTTTTATCTCTTAACCTATTTTTTTTTTCTAGATGATCTATCCAGGGGAGATAGTGCAGTGTTGAGGTCTCCAACAATTAGTGTGTTGCAGTCTATCTCCCTTTTTAGATCTAGCAGTCTTTCCTTCACATATTTGGGTGCTCCTGTGTTAGGTGCATAGATATTAGTAAGCGTTATATCTTCTTGACCTATAGAGCCTTTTACTACAATATAGTGTTTGTCTCTTTGAACCGTTTTTGTTTTAAAGCCTATTTTGTCAGAGATTAGTATTATGACTCCAGCTCTTTTTTGGTTCCCATTTGCATGGAAAATCTTTTTCCAACCCTTCACTTTCAGTCTATGTTTATCTTTATCCATGAAGTGGGTTTCCTGTAGGCAACAGATAGAGGGTTTTTGTTTTTTGATCCATTCAGCCAGTCTGTGTCTCTTGATTGGAGAATTTAATCCATTAACGTTCAATGTTATTATCGATGTTAATGGATCTGTCCCAACGTTTAAGTTAGCCATTGTCTTAGTTGCCTTTTACTCCTTTGTTTCTGGCTGTTACTTCTTTAGTTTTCCTGGAACAGTACTTTATTCAGGGTTTCATGGTGAGCTGGCCTGGTGCTGGCAAATTCTTTCAG
>NW_006208196.1:0-1363 GCF_000334495.1 Tupaia belangeri chinensis
ATGCAGAATTCAGTCCCCTTAACCAACACAGTACCTGCTAGTCCCGAGGAAATTTCTAAACAACCAATTGTTCACTCTGCTGCTTTGCTGCCTCCAGCTGTTTTTGCTGAAATTCAGAGGAAAAAGGGAAACAGAGTAGAAAGATTTGGAAAATTCCCAGTCCAATCATGCATGAGCTAAGAAGGTGTTAGAAAATGCTTGGGACCAGCTCTTAGTATAATGGCTATGTTGCTGAACTCCCATGTAGTCAACCATGGTTCAAGTCTTGGACCTGGTGGCTTAATCTTACACCAGGCATGTGTGTGTGCATGCCCAAGATCCTGAGAGGAGAATGGAGGAGAGGGGATCACGGAGTGGTCATCCCCTCTGGGGGGTGATTTCTCACTTTATATCTCTCTGTCTCTCTCTGTCTGTCTGGTGAGCATACGCACCCCATAGCAAACAAACAAACAAATAAACAAAAAGAATCCTCTTCAAAAAAAAAAGAAAATAACATCATCTGTCATTAACGCTGAACTGAAAATCCAGTTAATGGCTGGTATAACTTTTTTTTTTAACTTGAATTGGAATGAATATAATAACATAAAACAAGATATAAAAGTACACTACAGGGAGGACCCGGTTGCCTCCTATGAACGGAGCAGAATCCCACCTTGCCATGGCAGTTCAAATCTTGGCCCTGGGAAATTGAAAAACAAACCAGGCACATGTTCATGTGTATCCAAAATCCTGACAGGATGCAGAAATGGAGAAGGAGTTACAGTGTGACCACACCCCTTGGGGAGGGCTTCCTCCCTCTCTCTCTGTGTCTCTCTCTGGCAAGTGCATGTGTTAACTGACAACTGAAAAGAAAAATACAATGTCTTTTCTCTATTTCCTATGTCTCTCTGAGGACTGATATGTGTAACTCAATAACGGCTGTCTCAGTTCCAAGGCCCCACTGCTTTCCCTCAGCTTAAAACTGTGCAGGGAGTGCCCTGTTACATTTGAAATGTTTGAAAGCTAAATGTACAAAAAACAAAGAATAAATGTATATGTTCTTGTCAGAAATACTATTCCCAAAGATAATATAACATTGAAAATCTTAAAATCCAGTTATTTTCACTACATAGGTTCGCTGCTATTCAGAAGACATACATGTGTTTCTTCCTTCTGGGCTCCCCCTCCCAGTACTCTCTCCTGTAGGTTCAGTAGCGGTCTCCAACCTTCCAATCTTTAGCCTATGAAGGAACAGATTCCTAAAACAAGGATGGCCTCAACCAACTAAGAGCAGGAGCTATTTCACTGCTCCTAGAAAACAAGTTAAATGGAGTTTCTGTCACCCACTCCCAAAATAACCATGTTTCCAACTACCCATGTAAAG
>NW_006208197.1:0-608 GCF_000334495.1 Tupaia belangeri chinensis
AGAGAGAGAGAGAGAGAGAGAGAAAACTTTTTGTATTTATTTATCTCAGAGGAAAGAGCCAGGGCTGATATTCAGCCATGCCTCTCATTCCCTCACTGGGTCCTGCAGATGGAGATGGAGTCTGCTTCTGTTAGTATATTGTTGAAAATATTTACATCCATGCCAAGAATATTGGTGTAATTTTTTACTGTCCTGTTTTTGGAATCAGGATGATGGAGGCTTTATAAAATCAATTTTAGAACATGTTTTAATTTGGTATCTTTATAGATAGTTTAAGGAGTGCTGGGTTTAGTTTCTTAAAATATTTGTAGAATTCAGAAGTGATCAGAACTTGGACTTTTCTTCCTTAGAACATTTATTACTGATTCAATTGCATTGCCTTTATTGGTCTATTCAGACTTTTCTATTTCTTCCTGGTTCAATTTTGGCAAATTACATGAGTTCTAAAATTTGTATATTTCTTCTCTCTTTTCTTGTTTGTTTACAACTGCTCATAGTATTCTCTGAGATTTTGTACATTGTTATTTATATTTTAATATTGCCATTTTCCTTACTGACTGGATTGATCTGATTCCTTTCTGTGTTTTTCTTGATTAATCTAGCTAATA
>NW_006208198.1:0-826 GCF_000334495.1 Tupaia belangeri chinensis
TCTATCTTAGATATCATACTGGACCACGTTGGAGTCTTCTAAAAACCAAAAGTTACAATCATCAAGGCTACCTGGGCGTTCCACGAAAGCTTAAAAATAGCTGTCGTGGGAACCAGCAGCAGCAAAAGAGACAGATTGAGTCCAAAGGAATAAATCACAGACCTCTTGCTATATTCTGCCCACTCAAGTGTATCTCTGACCACATCCCTCCCTCCCAGGACCCTTCACCCTTAAAAACTCTGTCTTCCTCATAGTGCAGCAACTAGCAGCGGTACAGAGGTGGAGAGCACAAAGGGATCATGTGTCTCAGACTGCATTTTGCCTACCCAGGTGTATTTTGAGATTTCATAGATGGCTAAACTTTGTGATGCATGATTTTTACCTCTTTCTCCAGTTGAAACTTTCCAGCTCAGCCTCAGTGGCATCTGGTTCTGAGAGACTGGGAAAGGAACCAACACCTAAATCTGGATACAGACACACTTCTCTGGTTTGAAGAGAAGGCCCTCGCCCTCTTCCAAGAACACACTGAGAAGTAAAGCTCATCCCCCCCCCCAGTATTACAGAATCAACTCCACACAAAGGAGTAAGATTGGTTAATTCATCATATGACCAGAAAACATCCAGAGGCATAGAAATATGAGGAAACAAGGAAATAGCTCTCCCTCAAAGGAACAATTCATAGACATCCCAAAAGAATTTGCAGAAATATCAGAAAAATCATTCATAATATTCATACTAAAAAAAATAGATGAGATGTAAGAGAACAGAGACAATGAACTCCAGGATGTGAGGAAGTCCTTCAAAGACTTGGAGGAGGAGATAGACA
>NW_006208198.1:1696-2163 GCF_000334495.1 Tupaia belangeri chinensis
CTGTTAGGCTAACATCAGACTTCTAAACCAAAAGAAAATAGGCAAAGAAAAAATGGAAAGACAGATTCAAAATATTAAAAGAATAGCAATAAATGAATCTAAAACTAATAATAAAAGATGTTTTGAAAAAAAATAATAAGAATATTAAATGGAATACTATATCCGGAAGGTTATCTTTCAAATGAGAAGAATAAATTAAATAATTCTCATAGAAATAAAAATTGAAATAATTCAGCAACATAAACCAGCTTTTTAAGAAGTACTGAAAGGAATAGTATATCAGAAAAAATAAAGACAGATGAAGAAAAAGGAGAGAGAAAAAAGAAAATGGACAACAAAATGACAAGGATAAGTTTGTAAGTATCAATAATAACATTGAACATTAAAGAATTAAATTCTCCAATCAAAAGCTAAATAGATAAAAAAAAAAGGGGGGAGAGGCAATTCATAGTCTGCTTACAAAAAAC
>NW_006208199.1:0-1186 GCF_000334495.1 Tupaia belangeri chinensis
TTTTTTTAGGTTTTCTATATGGCATGTCTACCACCAAAGAGAGAGGTAAAGTGAGAAAGCAAGTCACCAGGCCCAGGATTCAAAAAATTGTCAACCAAGTGAGAGTTTAGTGCCTTAACCATGATGCCACCTGCTGGTTCCATGACTTAGTGTTTATTTAACATATAAATTTATTTATAAACCAAATAGGATATCCTGAGACTATATGCATCCAAAGTGGTTCAGTGTTTTAAAACTGGATCACTTTTCCTTCTTCCATGATTTTTGAAGACAGTATATGAAAAATTAAAATTATTTCTGTTATGATCAAGACAAGCACAATAAATAACTGCAGACACCTGTAGGTCATCCATGCCAGTAAAAGAGCACAACTGCTCAGATGCTCCCCAAATGGTCATTCTGACTTTAGAATATTCTAACATTTCTTCCAATATTTCGTTCATCTTAATTCTGTTCATCCTAAGTTGTGTTAAGGTTATATTGTGACTACTTTCCATATTTTCTCTTTCCACCATTTTATAAAATCAAGGACAGGAAAAGACATGGTGAAATCAAGGGGACAGAGAGGAGAAAGAAGGCAATGAGAAGAAGCCAGCCTAGAAGGATAATTCACAGAGAAAACACAGAGTGGATCAATCATTTACAACTAATGGAGAACTCCCTTTAGAGAAAAAGATTCAGTCTCTCAATATAATCTTTTTCAGTACCACAAAACATATAACTAAACAGATGGCCTGGTGGTTAGTGTGACCGAGTTTCTACATGACCTACAAGTTTGAGTTCTGGATCTGGAGGCTTGAAAACCATGTCCAAAATCCCAAGAGGAAACTAGAAGGAATTGTATGCACCATGGCCATTTCCCTAGAAGGTGATTTTTACTTTTCTTTTGTCTTGCTCGTTTCTGGTAAGCACACTTGCCCTAAGGGAAAAAGCTAAATACAAAAAGTTTAAAAACACTTCAGGGGTCAGAGGTGATTTGATCTTTAAGGCGCACTCCCATATTACTGCCATGGTTTGAATCTCAGATCTGTAATGTGGAAAATCATGTCAGGCATGAGCATATGACTGGTGCCAAAATCACAGGAAGAGAATGGAGCAGAAGGGATTGTGCTGTGGCCATATCCCCTGGGGAATTATTTCTCTTTCTCTCTCAATATGTCTCTCTGGTAAAAGCACATGAACTATG
>NW_006208200.1:0-1120 GCF_000334495.1 Tupaia belangeri chinensis
TCTTTTCCCTCTTGATTTTCTCCTTTCCCTCTATCAACTCCCCCAGACACTGTCTCCAATATCCATAATTTCTCTTCTTGCTTTTATATCTTTTAATATTTCGAGTGGGGACAAAATGCCTCTCTTTCATATTCTGGTTTGTTTTGCTTAACAGTAAATCTTTCATATTCAGTCACTTTTTATCAACTGCCAAGGTCTTCTTGTTTTTTTTTTTTTATGATTGAGTAGTATTCAATAATATATGTGTGCCACCCTTTTTCAGTCTATTCATGTGTTCATGGATGGTTGGGTCATTTCCATATCTTAGCAATTATGAATAATGCCACAGTAAACATGAATGTGCAAGTACTTTTCTGATTGAATGTTTTCCTAAACTTTGGGTAGGTACTCAGGACTGGAAGTGTTGGATCATATGGTAGTTCTATTTGTAGGTTTTTTGAGCATCCTCCATATTGTTCTTCATAGTGGCTGAACTAATTTACATTCCCACTAACAGTGTAGAGAGTTTCCTTTTCACCACAACCTCACCAGCACTTGTCATTGTTTATTTTCTTAATCTTAGCCATTCTGACTAGGGATAAGTGGTATCTCATTGTGGTATTGATTTGTAAGTTCCTTGTGATAAGAGAGGTTGAGCATTTTTCATATCTTTTTACTGTTTTTATGTTTTCTTTAGAGAGGTTGAGCTCATTTGCCATCTTTTAATTGGGCTAATCTTTTCTTTCATTTTTTTTTCAGGTCCACTAATTGAGTTGTATGTTATAGTTATTAGACCCCCATCTGAGGCATACTTTGAAAATATATTTTCCCACTTAAAGGGTTGTCAATTCACTCTAATTTTTTCTTTTGCTGTACAGATACTTTTGAAATGACATGTTTGCACTCGTTTATTTTTAGGGTTATTGCCTGTGTTTGGGGGGTCTTATTGAATAAGTCCTTACCTACGCCAATATCTTCATGAGTTTCCCCTGCATTATTCACCAGTAATTTTATAGTTTGAGGTCTTGAGTTTAGATCTCTGATCTATTTTGATTTAATTTTCATTTATGGTGAGATATAGGGGTTCAGATTTATCTTTCTGCATTTCAGTGCCCAGTTTTTCCAGCTCCATTTGCTAAAG
>NW_006208201.1:0-132694 GCF_000334495.1 Tupaia belangeri chinensis
TATATATATAATTATTCTTTCATGCTTAATGAAAGATAATGGTTTCGTTTTATAAAAGTTAAATCCAAAAATTTGCCAATAACATACTGACTTTAAAACTTCCTAATGTGTATATCCTATTTAGAATTCTAACTTGATTACCTTTTGATTATTTGATGTTAAATTAGCAAATATTAGGTTGTCAGAAAAGTCACGATGTATTTTTCAAGGTTTTCTGTGCAAAAATGCATCCTAACTGTTTTGACAACCCAATATAATAGTCGTTAACATGGAAATGTAACCCTCACTTTTTGTCTGTAAGTTCAGATTTCCAAGATCTTGTATTTAATTTCCTGCCAACAGTGAAAAGTTAAAGAAGTTCTATCAGTCTGCCAAAGATTCTCTTGTACAATGAAGTAAAGGATTACCCAACTTGAGTACCTTTTTTCCAGTCTACCCTCTACTCCCCTTTTAAACAGCCCAATGTTTTCAGATAGTCCCAACTCTCTTTTTTCATAGCATTAAATAATTTAATAAATTCATTCGTGGTATTTGCCAATATATTACTTTTCTCAGGGCAGTTCCTCATTTTAAAAGGAGAAAGAGGACACTTGTAATGCACAGCGATTACCACTTGAATTTACCTTGAAAGGAGATACGTGTTAAACCAAAAAGAGGGGGTTAGATACGTGTTAAACCAAAAAGAGGGGGTTCAGGGTAGGAGAAAGAACATTTTTTAGTATCTATCCTGAGATAGCTATTCATAAGACTCGTTTCAGTCCAGACCATTCAACTGCTATACGAGCCATCAATAACCGCAGGTGAGTGTGTCAACAAGGAAAGAAAGAGCTATAAATCTGTCCTTGGTATTGATGGAACAACCAGCTTCTGAAATAATTAATCTAGCGGCATAGCACATCACATCTACCCTAGAAACCGTTTACTGAAAAGAAGGGGTGTTGGAGTAAAAACGTCAGACTGTGTATTAAAAACGCGGCTGGTGGCTAAGGCAACAATTTGCTTAACCACAGCGTCCAAAGTAGCTAGCAACCAAGACAACACTATATAACCGCAGTATACAGAATATGGCCAGCAATATTAATTTAATCTAAGTCTTCACTGTAGATAGTATCCAAAGAGCTACAAGTGCCAGGAAAAAAATGTCTCTCTGCTCTGCCTTTCGCTGTTGGAATCTGGCTGTTGTGCCGTGTGATTGTTGGCGAGACACAAGCCTTCGCAGGGCAGAGCAAAGCCCATCTGCCTTGGATCTAACAACTGGCACCCTGGGTACCAATCAGCTCCACCCGTATGCTTTCTTCTGAAGAGCCTCCTGCTCATTTTTATCTTTCAAAGGCTTTGCTTCTCTGCCTTTCCAGTGTCTTCTTCTGTTCAAAGCATAACTGATGTCCTTAAGAAATAAAAGGCAACTGTGGCTATAAAAATATTCTATTTTGCTACAGCAACCGTGATTACGATGGTAAGGTAGGGTGGAGCATATGTATACTGGGTTTATTTGAAATCACATGTCCCTGGACAGAACTCCTACTACCCACTAGATATTAACAGTAATCTCTTCCGTGGAAAGCATCCTACTTAATTACTCACTGAATTCCTATTACGCTAAGACATGGTTTTTCATTATCATAAGGGGGAAGGTGAGTAAGTCAGTCTTGACCTCAACAAGATTACATTAACATGGGGGAGTGGGATACAACAAGTACCATTATATTTATATTACACGATGAAAGATGCTTTATTTAATTAGTGAAAGAACACATTTTCAAGCATAATATTTTAAGATTTATGGCCTCCCCATTTTGTGATATTGCTGCTTGATCCTCATTGATCTTAGGAGCTCTTTATAGGGATATGCTTATCATTCCTTTTCACTTTATCTTGGTTCCTATGATTTTCCTCACTTCAAATCCTGCCATGTTCAGTTACCTCTTTTTGACTTCGCAGCAGTTTAGGTAAGAAAAAACCTCAGGCCAAGTTTCCATCCTTCTTTGTAAAATGAGACAATCAAAAGAGATAATTTCTTTTCTTTTAACTTGCCAGAGGGGATGTGTGCTCATCAGAGAGAGAGAGAGACAGAGAGAGAAGAGGGAAAAAGCAGCCCCCAGTGGTCACACTGCAATCCCTTCTCCATTTCTCTGTCCTGCCAGTATTTGGAGCATGCATGCAAAAGCACCTGGAGTGTTTTTCAGGCCCTGGGTCAGGGATTCAAAGCACATGGTTGGAGATGTGGGATCTGTATCTCTTAACCACTAGACTACCAAGCTGGCCACAAATGAAATGATTTTTAGTGTTTCTTCTAGATCCAAAATTCTACAAAAGTTTTCTCTTCTCTTCCTCCACATTTCAACTGTTCACTTCCCCCCCTCACTACTTCTTTCTCTTTTTCAAAGATTTATTTATTTTTGTTTGTCATTATTACTTATTTATTTTTAATTTTTTTTCATTTACTGTCCCATTTTTTTTTATTAGATTACATATAACTTTACATTGACTTCCATTGCTTTTTCAAAAGGGAATGCCATGCATGTCAGTCAATACAGAGACATCAATCTCCCCGCTTTATCATTCAATGTCTTTTCCATGCATTTCCCAATAATTATTATTATTATAATTTTTTAAAACAGTCAATCACTATTTCTCATTTTGCTTGTTAAAAGACTTCACCCATCATGAAATACTTCCCAGACCAGTCCAGTTGAGAATACTATACACGTCATCATCAACAGATAATAAACTATATCTGTTTCTCACTAACATCCTGCCTCTCTATTGTTCACTTGCTATCTTTCTCTATCATCTTCTCTCTTTTTTTTATAGTTTATTTTTTATTATAATTTTTTTTCCCATCACAACACACAAATGAATTTTCCATCCAAAATACACTGTGCATTGGCTCAATCAAGCACGTCAACATATATGTTCTCAGCAAATAATTTCCCAATTCTTGTGTCCTGCATACCTTGCCTTTTGTTTTGCCATCCTAGATTCCCCACCCCCCTCCCTCTGTTATTTATTTTTAATTTGACCAGAGAGAGAAAGGGAAAGTGAGAAAGCAAGCTGCCAAGTCTGAGACTCGAAATGCAGTCAGCCATGTGGGAGTCCAGTGACTTAACCACCACACTACCTGTTGCCCCCACTACTTCTAGGTTGCTTCTATGGCTGCTTTTTCCTATACTCTATAGAACAATAAGTGTGTTACTTTCCATTTGGTTCTATAGTCTTGTTTCAGTGCCTGAGTTCTTACCAGTGTGAGGTACATGCCCAAAATGTAGGACTGTCAAGGGGCAGAATACCAACTAAAAGAAAGCCAATTGTGGAAGGCAAGTTTTCTAATATAAAGAATTGACTCGAGGGGCCAGCAGGAGGTGGAGTGGTGGGTAAGGTGTTGGGTTCCTACACGGTCATCCACAGTTTGAGCCCCTGATTTGATGACTTGCTCTCTCATTTTCCCTCTCTCTCTCTCTCTCCCTTCCTCCCTCCCTCTTCCCTTCAGTCTCTCTCTGGTTCATGCACAAGCCCTACAGTAAATTAAAATAATAATAAATAAAATGAAATAAACACTTATTTAAAAAAGAAAGAAAGAAAAGAATAGACTAGAGGCCAGTCAGTGGCATAGTAGTTAAGGTGACTGGCTGACTTCAGTTTGAGTTCTGAACCCAGTGGCTCAAAAACCATGCTGGGTATGTGCTTATGTGCCCCAAATACCAAGAGGACAATGAAAAAGAAGAAATAGAGGTATGGCCACTCCCACCCCTTCCACAGGAGAGTGCTTGCTTGCTCTCTCTGGTGAGCACATCCACTCTATAGCAAAATTTAAAAATCACACTAAATTTTAGAAAGAACTGGCTCATATTATACTAGAAAGTAATCTCCATGACCTTTAACAGCAGCATATTTGTTTTCAGAATTTTATTTAAAATTTAGAGGCATGATATTGAGAATACAGGCTGTGAGCTTGCTCCCACACACCAAATACATATTGGTAACATATTTATTACCAAAAAGTAGAGACACTTTTCTTTCATACAAACTCCTTTCTTGTAACAAAATACTAAATATTTCAGATCTGAGTTAAAATAATACAATTCTAAGGAAGCTGTATAGCATTTACATTAAAATCTTCATTTTCTTCAAATAAAAAAAGAATGGGACTAGTAATATAGTAAGTTTTCACAAAATTGGGGTAATGACTACTATTATTTTCCCATTAAACAAGACATTTTTCCCCAAAAGTATTTTATGCATACCACCTTGTAAAGGTATATAATGTTATGATTGTTAAAAGTGCTATTTGGGGGCCAGCAGGTGGTATGGTGGTTAAGGGAGCAGGACTCCACATGGACGGTAGCAGTTTCAGTGCCAGACCCAGAGGTTTGAAAATCACAATGGGTGCACATGTGAGTGTGCCCAAAATCCCAGGGGGAGAATGGAAGGGAGAGAGTGTGGTGTGGCCATCTCCTTCGGCGGGGGGCGGGGGGAGTGATTTCTCACTCTCCCTCATACTCTCTCTGATGAGCTCATGTACCCTAAAGCAAAATCCTTAAAAAAACAAACAAAAAAACCCCTCCACTATTTTGGACAGAACGTTCGAGAGGGGACTTATAAGATGGCCTGTGATCATTAGCACAACAGAATGCACTTACACTGGTTTCAGCCCTACCCAGGTTTTTCAGTAAGCAAATATATATTCAACCCCTGTTTATATTAGAGTAGAATATAACCACTAAAGCAATAGAAGAGATAAAAGAGTAAGAAAACAGCATTAGAATGAATATCTTAGGTTAGCAGAGATTCCTTGCCTTTGTTATCAGTATAAATGTTAGAGAAAATACAAGCCATAGTAGTATGCAGGGGTACACACTAAAAATATAAAATAATCAAGATTATCAAGCTAACCTTTTATATATAAGACTTTTTATGCAAAGTCAGAAAGATTAAATTATATTGAAAATATTCAGAATTCAAATAATTGTTTTAAAAAGTAGATTACATGGAGGAAGTCATATGCTTAAGGAAAGGACAAATGGAAATAATTATTATAGGCAAGTAAATAAACAAGCACATTGGCTTCCAGAGTGTGAACCAGCCACAAGCATGAACTTGAACAGTGGAGCCACTTGTTGTATGGGACATGGTTATCTGAGAAGTAAGCCAGGTGAAGATGATGAGTATGAAGAGACATGTGACGTGTGAATAAAGCCAGGTGAAGATGATGAGTATGAAGAGACATGTGACATGTGAATAAAGCCAGGTGAAGATGATGAGTATGAAGAGACATGTGACGTGTGAATAAAGCCAGGTGAAGATGATGAGTATGAAGAGACATGTGACGTGTGAATAAAGCCAGGTGAAGATGATGAGTATGAAGAGACATGTGACATGTGAATAAAGCCAGGTGAAGATGATGAGTATGAAGAGACATGTGACGTGTGAATAAAGCCAGGTGAAGATGATGAGTATGAAGAGACATGTGACGTGAGGATTAAACCAGGTACAGACGATGGCTCTAGGCCTAGGATTTCAGTTCACAGACACCCTGCCATGACGGCTGGTATGAATAGCCCTGTATGTAAAAAGATACTCTTTCTTCCCAACCTTGAAAATGACCCAAAGGAGGGGATGGTGAGAGAGTGTGAAGAGGGGAATGCCACAGTTAATGAGGTGATAGACCACTGTCTAGTCTTACGAATATTTTATTTTTCAAAGAGCAAAGAGAAAATTAGGGAACAAAGCTGAATGCGAACTTTATTCTCTCTAAATTCAAGTCACCTTTTACAGGGATTTGTATTATTAAAAGCATCACAGTGATCTGTTTTATGTCTAGTATACACAAGAATTAAATGTAAAAGGATCCTCATAGTTTCAAACAATAGTGGATTGTGAAACTTCACACAGAAACTATCTTTCACAGGGATTTTTTTCTTAAAAAGTAATTATGTTTCTTCAATGGGAAATCAATGGTAACAAGTAAAGCACTTAATAAACTGAAGTTTCCATCTGCAATCTTTTTTTAACTCTGAAAGTAACTTTTAGATAATAACTCCTAAGTCAAAGATAAACAAATTAAGATTCAACTGTTGTTCACACTTTCAATCAAGTCTATTTTGAATCCCTCCCTCCCAAAATTTGGATTTTGTTTTCCTCTGTCTGCTCCATTTTGGGACTCCTCTGCTTGGAGTTTCTGTAAAAGTTATAGTATATGTGTCCTTTTTAAGCTAAGTGTTAGTTATTATTTTTTAAATTTTGTCCATAAAGTGAAGTCTCAAAACTTTGTTTGCTTGAAGCACATTTTCTCAGTTCACAAACAACGCGAATTGAGATCTTAGTGATGTTAAATGTGATAGACATCTTAAAATTGACAAGAAATGGGACCAGCAGTTGGCATAATGGCTATGTCGCTGGACTCCCATATGGTTGACCGCGGTTCGAGTCCCAGACCCTGTGGCTTAAATGCATGCTGGGTGCATGTACATGTGTGCTCAATATCCAGAGAGGAGAATGGAGGAAAAGGGATTGGGGCATGCCCATTTCCCCTGGGGAGTGATTTCTCGCTTTCTGTCTCTCTGTCTGTCTCTGTCTTTCTGGCGAGTGCACGCGCCCTATAGCAAAAACCTCTCAAAAAAAAAAAAAGAAGAAATATTGGCAAGAAATGAAAAGAACACCTGTGAAAAAGTGCCTATCTTTTATCTGGTATATTGCAAGTTGTTCCCTTTTGGGCATGTATTAGTATCAACCAAGAGATGGTATTATGCTTTTCTAATAATTACTGTTTTAAAAACAACTTAAACAAATTTTTAATTTGTCATTTTTGAATGAACTTACTATACTTTCAAGTGCACATTATGCTTGAATGTTATCATTCTTGGAAACAATAAAATATACAACATAAATACACAAAGTTTCCGTAGAAACACTGTAGAAATATCCAACTTTTTAAAATTGTTTATTTTTTTTTAATTGTTTTTGTTATAGGGCCCATGTGCCCTATAACAGAGAGAGGGAAAGTGAGAAATCATTCTCTAGGAGGAATCTCATCTCAGGATTTTGGGGCACAAACATACACATACCCAGTATGATTTTCTATTTTTTAATGATTATTTTAAAATTTATTTTATACATTCAGTAACTACACGTCATTACAACTTGTAAAGTGCCCAGTATGGTTTTTCAAGCCACCAGGCTGAGGATTCCAACTGCACAACCAGCCACTTGGGACCCAGAGCCTTAACCTTCATGCCACCTGCTGGCCCTGAAATAGCCACATTTGTAAAGGGGCCAAAGCAATCTGCATGAGATTCATTAAAATAATTCAAGGGTCAGACAGGTAGTGTGGTGTTTATGGTGGCTGAATTCACATGGTCAAGTGCATGGTTCAAGTCCTGGATCAAGTAGCTTAGAAAATATGCCAGGTGCATGTGTGTGTTTACCCAAAATTCCAAAAGGAGAATGAAGGGATTGAGAAGTGGCAAGGCCATCCCTCCCCTGGAGAGCAACTTCTCACTTTCCCTCTCTCTCTTTCTCTCTCTGGTGAGTGCATGTGTCCTACAGCAAAATAAATAAAATAATGTAATAAAATAATGGTATAGAGTATTACAGAAACTTGTTAGTCACAAAGAAGAAATTGCTGTCAAGAGCTCCCTTAAATATATTGTTCCTATTCCCTTCTGTTTATTATTATTATTTTTTTCTTTAATCACTGACCAATCTTATACTGTGCTAACAGAGACAGAGGAAGGAAACATAAACAGGAGAATCAGAAGGAATACTTAATACAGATATGAAAGAAAATTTTCAATATTATTCAAGGCCTCTAGTTTCTTAGCTGGAATTTTAGAAGAGTCCCCATTTTTAAATTCTGAACATCCCCAAGGCCAGAAGTAACGAACCAAAATTTTGAAAATTCATGATTTAAAGTAAAACAAGTTTATTAAAGGTGGTTACAAATGTCGCCTCATTTCCATTACGTAGATATTGAATTTCATTTCATAACTCAACTGGTAAGGAGTTTGCACAGGGTAAAGGACCTTGAAAATGCTAGGTTAGAAAGAGCATGAGAGATTTAATAGTTAGATGTTGATTTCAGCACATTATTTCACTTAAATTCTATGTATAAGAGAGGAATAATAATGGCAGTGTTTATCTCAGGTAGCTGTTAAGGAGGATCAAATGAAACAGGGAGCCAGACAATGTTTTATGAACTGTAAGTTTGTATTTGTTAGTACAAAGTTGAGCAGTAGAACCACCTTTAATTGAAAAGACTAGTGGTAATGTGGATTACAACTATAATACGGATTATTACCTGACAGATGCGTTACTTTACTTTAATAGGCATTTACTGGAGGAAATGTGTCCAGCCTAGAGTTTCTCTAGGTATGTTTCTGAAGCAGTAGCACCAGCATCACTTGGAAACTCATTAGAAATGCAAGGTCTTAGAGCCTATCCCAGACCTACTGAATAAGAAAGAAGTGGCAAATCCTAGCAGTGATACTGTGTGTGTGTATGTGTGTGTGTTTTCGATTTTTACCAGAAGGTATGTGCATTCACCAGAGAGAGACAGAAAGATGGAAAGTGAGAAATCACCCCAGAGGCATGGTCACACTACATTCTCCTCCATCTTCCTCTTGGCATTTTGGGCATGTACACACAGGTATCTGGTGTGTTTTTCAAGCCACCAAGTCCAGGACTCAAACTGTGATCTAACATGGATCTGGTACCTTAACCACCAGGCCACAGGCTGTGGTTTTCAGTTTTGGGTTTTTTGTTTGTTTGTTTTTGTTTTTGTTTTTTACCATGAATCAAATTTCCTCACAAGGGAAATTTTATTGATTACTTTATCCCCTCACAAAAAGACCAACTGTAATCAAATGACGTGAACATTCACCTCAATGAAAACAAGATTTTACTGTTTTCATAATAAAGTAATGATATTTAGAACTGGATCACTTGATTCTTATTTCCTCCCAGTTCAAAATGCTTAAGTCTTTTTTTTTTTTTTTTTTTTTTGAGAGGTTTTTGCTACAGGGAGCATGCACTCGCCAGAAAGACAGAGAGACAGAAAGTGGAAAATCACCACCCACACCAGGGGGGATGGCCACACCACAATCCCTTCTCCTCCATTCTTCTTGGGATCTCGCGCACACATGCACACGCACCCGACATGAGTTTAAGCCACCAGGTCCGAGACTCGAACCACAGTCGACTACATGGGAGTTCATTGACATAGCCATTACGCTAACTGCTGGTCCCAAAATGCTTGAGTCTCTTAATAGCCAGCATTCTCTTAGACCTGCAGTTGGGCTCAACATAGACACAGATAAGCCTCAGCCCACTCTTTTTCCAGAAAATGTGTCTAACCTGTCCATCATAGCCACTCTGCTTCCTGTTGTAATGCCGCTGTCCCTGAGCATACAGAGAATCCTTGCCCTTTTTGTACTGTGTCACTTTGTGAGGCTGGTACTTGTCACATTTCTTATAGAAAGTCTGCGGGTTTCAGGGATGTTCACTATGGTGGACACGCTATCTACACAGAAAGCCACAATCTGTTTTAAGAATACCCCAGGTAATCCTGATGCATGCTAAAATTTGAGAATCATGGGACCAACAGATGGTATAATGATTACGTTGCTGGACTCCCACATGGTCGAAAGTGGTTCGAGTCCTGGACCTGGTGGCTTAAACTCACACTGGGCGTGTGTGTATGTGTACCCAAGATCCCGAGGAGAATGGAGGAGAAGGGATTTTGGCGTGGCCATCCCCCCTAGGGGTGATTTATCGCTTTCTGTCTTTCTGTCTCTATCTCTCTGGTGAATGTACACGCTCTATAGTAAAAATATCTCTAAACAAATTCTTTTTTGAGTATCATTTGTCTAGACAAACATCAGCAAAAGGAGTCTATATGACTAAATAAAAGATGAATACTCAATATTTGTTATTTGAACCTTTAAACTACAGTGCAGGGACAAGCAGATGGCATGGCGGTTACGCTGCTGGACTCCCACCTTGCTGATCGTTGTTGGAGTGCCAGACCTGCTGGCTTGAAACTCATGCTGGGTGCACATGTACATGTGTGTACATGCATGCCCAAGGCTCTGGGAGGAGAGTGGATTGTGGCATGGCCATTGCCCCTAGGGGGTGATTTCTCACTTCCTCTCTCACTGTCTCTTTCTCCAATGAGCACACACGCCATAAGGCAAAAATGGTTTTTAAAAAAAGTTATAGTGCAAAAATACACTATCATGAATTACTACTAAAAAAAAAAAAAAACTAAAACTAAAGTTTTGTATCTTAATACCTTTTTTGTTTGTTTTTTGCTTTTTTTTTTTTTTTTAATAGGGCACGTGAACTCGCCAGAAAGACAGAGAGAGACAGAGAGACAGAAAGCGAGAAATCACCCCCCAGGGGGGATGGCCATGCCACAATCCTTTCTCCTCCATTCTCCTCTCGGGATCTTGGGCACGCACGAACATGCATCTGGCGTGAGTTTATGCCACCGGGTCTGAGACTTGAACTGTGGTGGACTACGTGGGAGTCCAGCAACATAGCCATTATGCTAACTGCTGGTCCCTTAATACCATTTTTTTAAAAGGAATTTTTGCTATAGTATTCAAGTGCTTCCTGGAGAGACAGAGAGACAGAAAACGAGAAATCACACCCCCCCACCTCCCAGAGGATGGCCACACTGCAATCCCTTCTCCTCCATTCTCCTCTCTGGATCTTGGGCACACACGCACATGCACTAGATTTGTCACTGGGTATGCTAACCAACAGAAAAACAGCCTCAAAATTTCTTATCTTAAAAGATCTCATGAAGAAAGCTATCATCATAAATTTCCAAACTCAAAGTCCAAAGGTTTTGACATTAATAAAGCATATGCAGGATAGTAACACTAGGAAGACAGGAATCTTGCGAGATTACAACTGAATATTTCTTCAGATCCTCGTTTTCTCTTTCTCATTTAAGAATATTTTAACAGCTTAAGACACTGAGCACCTTCAGGAAAGATAAAAGTGAAATAGCCTGGTTAAGAACTGACTAGTATTCTTCCTCAGTGTCTGAGCGAAAACTATTAGGTTGTCGAGAAAGTCATGAAGTACTTTTCTATGTTTCTATGCAAAAATACATCATGACTTTCCTGATGACCCAATAGGTAGAAATGACTTTTTCCTAAAAGGTTTCATCAGTAGAGGAAATTTCATTTAGTATTACCAAGCAGATGACTCTGGCTCTCGCTTTGCTCAAGGTTCCTCAGACCTAACAGCTTTTACTTCTCTCAGTCCTAAACTTCGTATTTAAAAAACCTGGGGTTAGGAGCAGGGCTATGGGTAGAATGAGCAGCTACAGTAATTTATAGCTGCACTCTTGATCCTAGAAAATATTTTCTACCTATTCAAAGTAAAGAAAACAGAGGGGAACTTGGTTTCACTTACCCATGCTAGTTAAAATTATACTCTCTTCTCAGTAATCTTTTTGCCCCACCCCATGAGAAAATGAACAATTAACTCTCATTTCTCATGCAAAGAAAAAAAAAAAAAGCACAAATATACAATTGCCAGTTGCTCATTCACTCATCTACAGTTACAAAGCACCTAGTGTGTCCCAGATAATGTTCTAGGTACAAGATGAGTCCTCAAAGATGCACAGACTTCAATGGGGAAGATGAAGACTATCTAGAATGCTAGGTTTCAGTTCTTCTGTCAGCCAGGATAGTGGTACACAAATGAGCCAGCATCAGAATCACCCAGAGAGCTTTTAACACAGATTATTAGGCCCCACTCCAGGATTTCTATACTGTAGGTCTGAAATGGACCCCCAAGTTAGCATTATTAACAAGTTCCCAAGGATGTCGATGTTGTTGGTCCAGGGACCATACTTTGAGGACCACTTACCAAGACAGGTGGCAGTCCTTCAAATCATGCCTGCCCGTGTTCAAGCACTGTACATCCCTACTCTAAAGAAAGCAATGGCCTCGTGGATGCTCATAATCACTCACAACCAAGCAGAATTTGGGTCTCCAGAACCATCTCAAATATCTTAAAGAGCGGGAGCTCCAGAATTAAAGCAAGAAGTATAAATAACAGAGAAGAGAAACTTCTTCTTCCAGGGCTCTTTCTCCCTCCCTGTTTTTCTTCTGTTTTATACCCTAGCACAGGCAATCACCTCTGTTTCTCAATACAAGTGTCACGGAAAAAAGCAACACTCATCTAGATTTCCCAGATCTCTCTTTCTTTAATAAGATCTTAGCTTTTCTTCCAAATTCAATTCTCATGCCCCCCCTTTTATTTCTTTTTCTTTTTCTTGTTGAACTATCTCCTGAACAAATAGAATCATAAGGTTGAAGGAACATTGAGAATTCACTTAATCCCTCCTTGGCCTCAGATAAGACTGTGTCTAAACCATCCCCAAATATAGCAATTTCAGTACAAAGAACAGGCACTAAGACTTTCCCATTCAACATTCTGTCACATACTTGATACTAGTATGCTCCTCCTTAGCCTTCTCTTCTCCAAGATAATTGACATTGATTTTAGGTTTTTCTTATTAGACTAATCTTTACTTTGACTCTTTTTTATTAAATGTATCCCACCTTACCTCAGAGCCTGAATTTCACAAATTGTTTAAATGGAGACTTTTTGTTGGTATGTGAAAAGGGGAAAGTTAATTTACAGATTGAATAAAAATAACTTAATTGGAACAAAGAAGAATGTATGATAAATGCCACTAGAATATAATAAAATGGCATTTTCTAGATCTAGTTGAAGTAATCTCTTATTTATGAAAAGAAATAGTAATGCACTCTCATTTTTAAAACTTTACACTATAAGTCACCAGACATTTCATACAGAAAACGGATATGAACTAGATTTTTAAAATATGCCATAGGCCAGCCAGTGGCCTGGTGGTTAAGGCAGCCAGATCCCACATGGTCGACCTACCAGTGGCTTGAAAAACACGCCAGGTGTGTATATAGGCTTAAGATACATATGCCCAAAATCTCTAAAGGAGAAAGAGAGAGAAGAAAAGGGATTGCAGAGTGACCATTCCTGATGGAAGGTGCTTTCCCACTTCGTCAGCCACCCCCCCGTGTCTCTCTCTGGTGAATGCACAAACCCTTTGGCAAAACTGAATAAAAGTACACCATAAATTATACATAATCATGTTTTATGAATTCACATAGAAAAGAACATAATTATTCACTTGATTTTTTTGTTTTATATCCTTTATTGTTGATATCAGAGTTGTAGTTAATGACTTAATTCTGATGAATCTAAAAAATGAATCTATCAAATAATCATTCCTGAAAATAATTTCTCTGATTCAAGCCTTGAAAATCAAGGGTATTTAGAGAGTCAATGAACAAAGGACAAGATAGGATGAAGCCCATAGGAAATCACATGTTTCCAAGATGTTTAGAATGGGGAATAACTAATAAATTGAATGGTTTACTTTATTTCTTTTTCCTTTTGAAAAATAATTATTTTATTTTATTTTATTCATCAGCATCATCATTATTTTTTAAATCTGACTAGAGAAAGACATAAAGAGAGAGAGGGAAAGTGAGAAAGCAAGCCACCAGGTCCAGGACTCAAACCCCGGCCGGCCATGTGGGAAGAAGTCCAGCGCCATAACCACCATGCCACCTGCCAGCCCCGGTTTACTTTATTTCAATTTTGTCCATTCTAACTATCCCTATTCAAAATTAAATCTTTTCTTTTGGAAAGGTGAGATGCTCTGTCTAGCCCAGACTGAGGGACAGATTGTGTCCTTGCCTGTCGGGGTCAAGGGTACGGTGGAGGCGATGCATTCAGTCTCCAGAGAGAAGGAAGATGCTGCTCGCACAGCACTTCTACTCACCAGTCCATGCAGCAGCAAGGGTGTTGGCTTTGAAGGAAGCCAACTGTCCTGCTCTCCCAGCCAGAGGTAAAGAATTGCATTGGTGGCCACTAGAGGGAGGAGGATTAGGAATAGAGTAAATTGTGGGGAAAAGGCACCCATGAAAAACGCACATGGGACAACCAACACATCACCAACCACCGCCTAGACGCTACCTCTCTGTGGGACTATAATGGGATCTGCATACACCATTTACCCAGAGACCCAGACACCAGTAATTATGGTAGCATCCCGGTTTGTAGCCCCTTAACTTTGATGGCTTGAGAAGGGAGTTTGAGTAGGATTGTGGGAAACATACAAGCACACAAATACAAACACACAGTCACACAGATATACATTCTCATTCCCCATTACAAGAAGTTGCATCTGTGACGTCTGATTCTTGCTCATTTTCTTATTTAAAACTCTCGATGTTCTTTATAAGAATGTGTTCACGGAAAGCAAACAGCCCACCTTCAAGATAGTCTTGGGAGAAGCACCAGCAGACAGACACTCATCGTGCCAAGATGTATTTTACCAACAAATCTGTACAAATTATATGAGGTTGAAAACAAACGGAATATAATATAATTAAAGCAAAGTTTCTTTTGCTAAATTACAGCTTGAAGCAAACCTGCAAGAAATGTTTCCAATTAGCTCCTTTAGCAAACAACAAAGCACAGCTCAGAGTATGTTTTGCTCTCCATTCTGCCCTCTGGGTGGGCTGCCTAGTAAGTGTCTTACCTCCAGCACAAGTAGCTGAACATTCTGACCAAGGCTGATGATTCCAAGTAAAGCCAACCTCATTATCTCCACTGCCAGTTCGAGCGATGGGAACGTTGAATTTATATCTAATTCCCAAATTCTGTTCCTGAAGCAGAACCTGCCATTGAAAACAACTGGTGAAGACAATTAAAATACAATGAGCCTTCATTCAGATACTTCTTATTTCTTTTGAAGAAGAAAATGTTATGAAGTAAATCTTAAAGGAAATTAAAGATAACTTTTATAAAACACATGCATGTAGGGGCTGGCAGATGGTGTGGTGGCTAAGGCACTGGACTCCCACATGGCTGACCATGGTTTGAATCCTGGATCTGGCAGCTTGCTTTCTCACTTTCCCTTTCTTTCTCTCTCTCTCTCTCTGGTCAAATTAAAAAGTAATAATAATAAATAAAATAAAATAATTATCGAATACAAAACAATAGATGCATTTATACTGAATTTTCTTCCATTTTCACAGGTACCTTGATGCCATTTCTCTCCTTTGTCTTGTTCGGTTATAAAAATATTATTCAAACAAACATTGAGAAATCAAATAGTCATGAAGAAAGACTACCTCGGCCTTAAATCTGCACAGATTTTACACCTTTAGGCAAATCATTTTACCTTTATTTATCTTAATTTTATCACTGGCAAAACAGAAAATAAAACATGTCCCTTATTATATCACAAAAGGGAATTACAAACAGTAGAAATAAAATGGCAAAGATACATTTACCATGACAATAAGATTTTCCGAGGTGGGACCTAGAGCTTCCAGAGATTCTGGTTCATCTGTTGGTCTCTTGTAGTGAAAAGCTGTCCCAGCAACATCAAACTTCCTAGGCCAGTCAATAGTCCAGGCACCATTAATATAGTAATCATCCCCTTCAGATTTTAAAGCTAGGGAAAAAAATCACAATCCCCCCAGAAATGTGAAATTTCATGTACCAAACTGTCACTGATTAATTACTAAAGTGTACAATGACTACCCATTTCCATTTAGAGATATGATTCCTTATTATTTTCTTAAGCACAAAGGAAAATGGTAATTTTTCACATGAATATTACCAAGATATTACTTAAGTATTTATAATGTCATTTATAGAAAGGAATAAAAAGTTTAACTAGAGGAATAAACACAGAATTAGCAAGGAAAATTATGACAAAAAGAATAGTATAGTAACTGGGAACAGGAGTAGGAATAGAGAGCAGACTTTCCTTTCCAAATATTAAAAAAGCAATTACATGATTATGGGATGGGAGAACCCATGGTACTACCACACAGACTGAAAGAACAATGGAACCAGAGTTAAAACAGACTCAAGAATGGAGCTGATCTGTGGTATAGTCACTAAACAATGCTCTGTGAGGCTGAGCCACATGAGAAGGTTTCAAGTGTGTATCTGGAGACCTCCTTGAGAAGACTGCACACATGTTCATGATCTGGGGCTGCCTGAGGCTGGGGATAGATCATGGTGTCAAGACCCTGTTAAGGATGCTGAATCTTGATATCTCTCTTGTTCATGGAAGAAATAAGCTGTACACATATTGGGTCATTGCAAAAGTCATGATGTATTTTTCTATGTTTTTCTATGCAAAAATGCATCATGACTTTTCCAAAGACCCAATATATAGAGAGAAATAAACTCAAGTACACATGTGAATTTGATATCTGACAAAGGAAATACCTCAAATTAATAACTGAAAGACAACAAGAAATGGGGCTAAGATGAAATTTTTTAATTACTGAATTTATATGTGTCTAATTCTTTTTTTATTTTATTTTATTTTATTTTTTAGAGAGCATGTGCACTCAGCAGAGAGCAGAGAGAGAGAGAGTCAGAGAGAGAGAACATCCCCTCAATGGAGTGTGGTCATGCTGCATTCCCTTCTCTTTCATTTTTCCAACCTGTTGGGATTTGGGGCATGTACATACACATGCCCAGAATATTTTTTCAAGACACTGTGGCTGGGACTTGAACCATGGTCAGACATGTGAGATCTTGCTCGCTTAACCACTAAGCTGAGGCCAGGGCTAGTCCCATATCTCATTTTTTTTTTAAATTGATTTTCTTCATTCATGATAGAGAGTGTGTACATGTGAATGGAGAAGAGAGACAGAGAGAGATGAGGACCCTCCACAAGACATGGTCATACCACAATCCCCTTCCTCCAGTCCTCCAGTCCTTCGGATCTTGAGCCCGCACGTGGGTGCCCTACATGCTTCAAGCTGACCAGGCCACAGATTCAACTGATTCAAACTGTAGTCATCATGTGTGGCTCTGGCTTCTTTTGAGCAGTGCATTACAGCTGTACCACAGAACCAACCCTTATCTCATTCTTCATGTAAGAATAAATGTCAGGGGCCAGCAGGCGGCATGGTGGTTAAGGTGTTGGACACTCACTCCCACATGGCCTACCACAGTTTCAGTCCTGGAGCTGGAGGCTTGCTTTCTCACTTTCCCTTTCTCTCTTTCTCTGTCCCTCTGATAAAATGAAAATAAATGAATGAATAAATAAGTAAAATTAAATAAGTAATTCTTTAAAAATGAGAATTAATGTCACAATTCCACTTCTAGATATAGGCCCAAAAGTATTAAAAACAAGTACTTAAATAACTAAATGTATGTACATGTTCATAGTAGCACTACTCCTAATAGTCAAAAGACAGAAACCACCCAAGAAGCCCAACAGAAAATGTCACATTATTGTATGCTTCAATGTGTCTGGAATATCTAGATTAGGAAAACATTCATAGAAACAGAAAGCAGATTAGCGGTTGCCAGGGACTGGGGAATGGAGAGAATGGGAGTAAACTACTGTATAGATATGGGGTTTCATTTTTGAGTGATGTGTAAATTTCATCTCAATAAAAACAAAGTTAAAAAAAAAAAGAGAGAGAGAAAGAAGATCAACTGTTGGCATGGTGGTTAGGGTGGCTGGGTCCCACATGGTTGACCATGGTTTGAGTCCCAGACCCAGCACCTTCAAACTCAAACTGGGCACATGGGTGTGTGTGCCCAAAATCCCAAGAGGAGAATGAAGAAGGGAATGCAGAGTGGCAGCATGGCCATCCCCCCCGGGGTGATTTCTCACTTTCTGTCTCTCTGGCAAGCTCATATGCCCTATAGCAACCTCCCACCCCAGAGAAAGAGAAAGGGAAAATAAATGCCAGATGGGTAAGTATTTAAATGCAAGCAGAGGTAAATCATAAAATGCCAGGAGAAAATATACGAAAAGATTTTTCTTGTAATATTGGGGTATAGAGGCCTGGCTCCAGGGCCTAGTAAAGGGACTTGGATTCCACATGGCTCACCCTGCAGTGTCAGGCTCAAGCCCAGTTGTTTAAATAACATACCAGGTCACTGGACTCCAATGTAGTCGACCATGGTTCAAGTCCCAGACCCGGCAGCTTAAAACTCATGCCGGGCACGTGTGCATATGTGCACTCAAGATTCCAAGGGGAGAATAGAGGGGAAGGGATTCTGGTATGGCATCCCCCCTGGGGGGGGTAATTTCTTGCTTTCTGTCTCTCCAGCAAGGGCATGTACTCTATAGCAAAAAAAAAAAAAAAAAAAAAAAAATCTGTCCAGAAAAAAAAAACAACAGAAAAACACACCAAGTGCATACACATGCATGCCCCAAATCCTAAGAATATGGAGAAATAAAAGAGAAAGGAATATGGCATGACCATGCTCCACCGGGAAGTACATTCTCTGTTTCTCTGTATCTCTCTCATGAGCACTTGTGCCCTCTGACAAATTTTTTAAAATACATATTTTAGAGTATAAAAAACTTTTCTAAGCATGAAAAGAAATTCAGAACCTACAGAGAAAAAGATTGATATACATGCATACTTCTTTAAACTTCTAGAAGAAAAAAGCGCACATAAAAATAGTTTTAATATCCGTGTGACCAGTGGGGCCAGCTGGTGGCGTGGTGGTTGAGGCACTGGACTCCCATATAACTGAGTGTGTGGTTTCAGACCTGGCGGCTTGCTTTCTCACTTTCCTTTTCTCTCTCTATAGTCAAATTAAAAATTAATAATAATTAATTAAATAATTCTTTAAAAATAATCGACCAAAAGAAGACAATGAACAGACAGTTATCATAAGGAAAAAGATAATTCCAAGAATCTTAATTTTGTCTTGTCTTGTCATCCTGATGCAGGAAATGAGTCCGAAATTATGGCGTAAATAAAGAAATAGCCTGATAACCCTGGTGTGCTCTGAGAAGACATACTCTGGATGTAGTCTTATTGAGGCTTTAAAGGGAAGAAAATCATATTTCAAAGGGAAAAATAACTCATTTATATCTCACTAGAGGTTTCTAGAGAAACTAAAGCTGTCTCAAAAGATCAGATAGCAAATAAATAGAAATTCCACTTACTCCTATGTTGCAATAACTGGTTCGAAATTGCCCTCAGTAAACAGCCAGAAAACTCACAAAGTACATGAATCAGCTGTTCTTGGTCACTGGCTCAGGATTGCACAGAAATGGTGATCTCCCCCATTCTCTGCCTGGGGTATGTTCTGTCAGGGAGAGACCAACCAGAGCCTGTTGGTCTTACTAGGTTGAAAAGGCAGATCAGAAACTGAGAAGACTAAAACAGTTGACATTTGCAGAATGAGAGAACCCGAGTGGAGAGAGGCAATCCATTGCTGAATATTAATCTGTATGTGTGTAGGCGGAAAACCCTGCTGCACACAGAACCACTGCATTTAACCACCAGGGCTTTTGGTAGGTACTTAGAAAGAATCATGCCATGGTAGAAGGGCTAAGCAAGCTCTACAATAAGGGCTATTCTAGACTCACCCAAAAAAGCTCAAAAGTGGGAACCAGCAGTTAGCGTAATGGCTATGTCACTGGACTCCCACATAGTCGACAGCGGTTCGCGTCCCGGACCTGGTGGCTTAAAATTCACGCCAGGCACGTGTGCGTGTGTGCCCCAGATCCTGAGAGGAGAATGGAGGAGAAGGGATTGCGGCGTGACCATCCCCCCGGGGGGTGATTTCTCGCTTTCTGTCTCTCTGTCTGTCTCTGTCTGGCAAGCGCACACGCCCTATAGCGAAAAAACCTCTCAAGAGAAAAAAAAAAAAGAAAGAAAACAAAGCTCAAAAGCAAGCAGCAAAAGGATTAGGTTGATCTACAAGGTATCTAGTACTCTTTAGAGAAAGAATGCCAAATTAAGATTCTCACCAAAGAAATATTCAAAATGTACAACATTGAGTGAAAATTACTACAAATGTAAAAAAGCAGGAAAAAGTAACTCAAACCAGTAAGGCCAAGCAAAAAAACCCAAAAAAACGAAAAGTAGACCCAGAAACGACAAAATTTATGGAGTTAGCAGAAAATAACTTTCAAACAGCTATTATAAATACATTCAAAAATTGTAATGAAAAACATAAATACAATGAGAAAAAAACTAAGAGACATTACTCATATGTACACATACATATGTATAAATGGAAGCTCAGATCTATGTAAAAGAAAGTTTGGCAGATAATGATAAATATAATTTTTTTCCTTAGTTTTAAAAAAATTCTTATTCTATTTAATTTTATTTGTTGTTATTTTTTAAAAAAATGTTTTACCAGAGAGAAAGAGAAAGGGAAAGTGAGAAAGCAAGCCACCAGGTCTTGGACTTGAATTGTGTTCAACCATGTGGGAGTCCAGAGCCTTAACTGCCACACCAACTGCTAGCCCCTTAGTTTTTTAAAAAGATAATTAATTGACTTGGACCGGCCTATGATATGGTGTTTAGGTAGTCAGATCCCACAGGGTAGACTGTGTCCAAAATCCTGACAGGAGGGAGAAATGAAGGAGAGGGAATTACAGCGTAACCATCCTGCATGGAGTGTGTTTTTTCTTTTTATTTTTTAAACAATCATTTATTTAATTTTATTTATTATTATTATTACTATTTTTTAATTTGCTACAGGGCATGCACACTCACCAGAGAGAAAGAGAGAAAGAAACTGAGAAAGAGAGCCACCAGGTCCAGGACTTTAACTGCAGTCAGTCATGTGGGAGTCCACACCACCTGCTGGCCCCAGAGGGTGCTTTCTCACTTTTCTTCTCTCTCTCTCTCTCTCTCTCAAGCACAAACATCCTCTGCAAAACTTAAAACAACAACAACAACAGATGATCAATTCTACAACAAAAATAACAATGTTGGAGAGTTTATAACACATGAGCAAGTAGAATACATTAAAAATAGCACAAAGAAGACAATGGAAATAAACTATTATAAGGTTCTTACATTACACATAAATATTGTGTAATATTTGAAGGTGTACTATAAAGTTTGTGGACTGAGTAGGTAAATAAGTGAATGTAAATAAATTAGTGTTTAATTATAGGAGTGGTTTTCACCACCTCTTCTACATTAGAGTCACTGAAAAAGCTTTTAAAAAATACTGATGTCCAGTATTCAATCACAACCACAGATTCAGAATCATTTGGTCTGAGGTGAAGCCTGGGCACATTTTTTTAACTCTTAATTTAAATCTAATATAATACATATACATAGTATACCTAAATATACTATATTTCATAATGCACATCACAAGTATACAGTTTGAAGAATTTTTATAAGCTAAATCCACTCAAATACAACCATATATCTAGCACCCAGATTCAAAACAGAAAAATCACCATTCCCCAGAAATCCCCCTTTTGCAACATTCTGGTTAATTATCCCATTTCCTAATAGTAATCAGTTTTCTAGCTATTTTAAAAAATGACAAATGGCAATTGTGCATCTTTATAGGTATTTATTATGTGGTGTTTAGATCTATAATACACTGTAGAAAGATTCTGTCAAGCTAAACATAATATATATATTACCTAACTATCTTTTTTGTGGTGAGAATATTAAAAATCTATTCTTTTGTTTTTCTTTATTTGCTATAGGGCATGTGAGTTTGCCAGGGAGGGAAGGAGAGGGGGAGAGAAAGACAGCGACAGAGACAAAGACAGAGAAAACACCCCTCCAGGAGGATGACCACTCCACAATCTCCTCTTATCCAACGCCCCCCAGGATTTTAGGCACACTTACTAATGCACCTGGCATGTTTCTCAAGCCAACAGTCCAGGACTCAAACCGTGTAGTCAGTCTTATGGGATCCAGCCAGCATAATCACCAAGCAACCTGGCTGGCCCCAAAATCTATTCTTCTAGCAATTTTGAAATATATATTACTATTAAACTGTGGTTGTCATGCAGTGTAATAAATAGATCAGTAGAATTTATTTTTCTGGTCTAGCTGAAACTTTTACCCTTAAAGCAACAACTACCTGAACCCCATTCTTTATTTTTTTCTTTTCTTTTCTTTCTTTTTTTTTTTTTTTTTTTTTTTGGAGGGTTTTTCTTTTGGGGACATGCGCTTTGCGGCACATGCGCTTGCCAGAAAGACAGAGTCAGAGAGACAGAAAGCAAGAAATCACCCCCCAGGGGGGATGGCCATGCTGCAATCCCTTCTCCTCCATTCTCCTCTTGGGATCTTGGGCACACATGCACATGCACTGGTGTGAGTTCAAGCCACCAGGTTCAGGACTTGAACCGTGGTTGGCTAGATGGGAGTTCAGCGACATAACCATTATGCTAACTGCTGGTCCTGGAACCCCATTCTTCTCCTTCCCCACCGGCTTCTGGTAACCAGCTATCTACTCTCTGTTTCTATGACATCTCCTTTTTTTCAGATTCCATATATGAGAGAGATCATATAGTAATGGTCTTTCTGTGCCTGGCTTATTTCACTTAGCATAGTATCTTCTAGTTCCATCCATTTTAAAAAATGACAGAAATCCTTCTTTTTAAAGGCTATATCATATTATCTTATGGATATAGATCTCATTTTCCTTCTTTATTTTTATTTTTATTTTTTTTTGTCATGGATTGTGTACACTTATTGAAGAGGGACAGAGAGAGACACTGAGAGAGAAAGTAAGAAATCATACCCTGGGAGAATTGTCACACCACAATCCTCTTCCATTCTCCTCCTGAAATTTCAGGCATGCATGTATATGCGCCTAGCATGATTTTCAACCTCCATGTCTGGGACTCCAACACAGTCAGCCATGTGAGAATCCAAGCCTTGACCACCATACCACCTGCTTGCCCCACCCCCATTTTCTTTATCCATTCATAGGTTGCTTCTATTTCTTGGTTATTGTGAACAATGCTGAAATGAACATAATGCAGACAATCTCCTTGACATATTGATTTCAATTCCAGTTGACATGAACTTAGAAGTCAAATTCCTTCATAATATGGTAATTCTATTTTAAATTTGTTGAGGAACTTCCATACTTTTTTTTTTTGTAATAGTTATGACTTTAGTAATTTTTACAAAGTTAAACATGGATTTATCATGTTTAGTTATTTCATTCCTGGGCATTTACGTAGGAGAAATAAAAATAAATGTCCACATATAACTCATTTATGGAAGTCTAAAGAAGCTTTACCCATAATAGACAAAGACTAGAAATTAACCAAAAGTCCATCAACAGATTTATGGATAAACAAATTATGGTATCTATACAATAGAATACTATTTGGCCCAAAAATTAACTAAAAAAAGAAAAGAAACTTCAGCTATCCTCAACAACTTCAGCTATCCTATCTTCAGCTATCCTTCCTTTCTTTTTATTTGTTTATTGATTGATTTGTCTATTATGAATAAAGATGTAAGCATTTATAAGAGCTTATTTATGTGAAGTTCCAGGATAAGTAAAAGTAATATATATAATGTCAAAAAATAAATGTTTACTTGAGACTAAGGCCAGGACTGAAAAATATGACTGCAAAGGGGAATGAGACCTGGTTTTGGAATCACAGAAACGTACTATATCTCGGTTACGATATTTATGTGGACATATATAATTGTCAATAGTCTTTGAACTGTGTGCTTAACAATGGGTGCATTTTATTACATGTAAATTATATCTCGCTTTTAAAAATAATCAAATAATCAACCTAAGGAAGAATAAGCTATAAACTACTAATCTTTTCTGTATAGCCTTTTTTATGTCGTTCTATAAAACTTGGAACTTAACTTCATTTTAGCACTAAAATAGTCTACCTCAAAGCAGTGCCTTTTACCACATGATACCATGCTGCTTTTCCCATTAATTTTTTTCAAAAAAATTACTTATTTAATTTTAGATTTTTTAAAAATTATTTTTATCTTTAAATTTCCTATAGATCATGTGTATTCACCGGAGCAAGAGAGAGAGGGAAAGTGAGAAAGCAAGTTAACAGGTCCAGGACTAGAACTATGCTGGGCCACGTGGGAGCCTTAACCACTATGCCACCTACTGACCCACTCCGTTCATTTTTTTTAAAGAGAGATTTTTGCTACAGGGCACGTACACTCACCAGACAGACAGAGAGAGAAAGAAAGTGAAAAATCACCCCCCCCACTCCGGGGCAATGGCCATGCTGCAGTCCCTTCTCTTCCATTCTCCTCTCAGGATCTTGGGCATGCACACACACGCGCGTCCATTGTGAGTTTTAAGTTGCCAGGTCTGGGACTCGAACCATAGTTAACTATGTGGGAATCCGGTGACATAACCATTATGCCATCTGCTGGTCCTCCACCCAATTAATTTTTAAAATCTAGAAAAATAACTTACCAATATAGTTCTTCGACATGGCCACTTCTCTGACTTCAATGTGAACAGAGCCTCTTGGGATCTGCACCACTTCCATGTAGCCTGGAACACAGAGAAAAGCAGGGAATAAGCTGCCTCAGCCAGACGATGAGTGTTTAGGAGCCATTCAGTAATAACCGTTTCCTTATTCTTCCATTCCGTCTTTGACTTAGTACTTTGTAAATGATAATATAAGGGGAATTTCTTCTTTCGTTTCATGAATATAGTGTAGAGAAAAAGAATTTAGTATTCTTTTTCTAAAACTATCTCAAGATATTTTTAAAGCCTCAACATGTATAATATTGACCTTTTTTTGTCCTTCAGTACATGCCCCTCACATTAACACTGTAGGAATTCAAAAAAAGATAGCTAAACGAAGTCAAGTAGAGAGGGAATAACGTTTCCTTAAAGTATCTTACATGAAGCTACATTTCATACTTAGAAAACTAAAAACAATTTGGGAAGAAACACCATGTGCCTAAATAAAGAAATTTTACAGTAAGGGAGGAGAGGCAATTAAGTGCTTTTGGCTATTCCAAGTATACCAGAGGTGTGAGGAAGAGTTCTCTCTACACACTCACCTCCTCTGGGCAACGAATCATTGAAGAACCCTTCAATGGCATCACATGTGCTTCCATCCCCTCCACAGACTCGACATCTATCTTCCCTAGCATCAGATCCCAAAATATTATCACAACCTACATGCTGAAAACAGAGAATATTCAGTGTGTCAAAAAAAGAAACTCTTAGAATCATAACTAATCAAATGTATATAAGCTATTCAGTTACTTGTTTTTCCAGTAAAGGAAGTCAAAATAGAAAATACTTTTCTTCTTTCTATTTTACCTTCACTCTCCAGAAAGTTAACAGCTCTTAACACATAAATTCAAAGAAAAAAATTCTGATTCCCCAGGAATGTATGTTTGTGTTTCTAATCTAGATTTCCTCTTCATCATTCAACGATACCATGCCTTAAGTCTGAAAATGTTGAAGTTTGCTAGCAATAAGTAGACTCTTCCTTCTCCCTTCAATTAAGAAATTCAAGAATTAAGAAAAATGGCATATGGTCCTATATGGGGTTATTCTAGGAAGAGTTTTAACTGAGCAGCATGGTTAGCCCTTTCTAAACGGCTGGCTCTTTTTGGATACCAGTTATTAGTGCCAAAGATTGTTGTGGAGTATGCCTGTGCATAAATCTTTAAAAGTGAATACCTGCTTCTAACTGAAAATTGCCAACAGAAAGGAAATGTAAAAATGCAACTTAAGAAGCTGAAATTCCACTTTTAAATTTGCATTTAATCATGCAAATGTAGGTTTTAAATATGTAATTTAGTACTTATTTGGACACTCCAATTTGTACATTTGATCTTTAACCATTGATACCAGGCACATAATCTCTAAATAAAACTTGGAACTGGGTCTGTGTTAACTGAGAAAGCTTGAATACTGGCCCCCCCAAAAAAATTTTTCCCAAGAAAATAAAGTAACATACCTCCCAATATACAAACACACACAAATACACATGTATAAACTGGGCCATCAGATACATTTGAAGGGAATTAGGCAGAAAGATAGAAAATACTTCAAACAATTTGAGATTAAGTAAAATAGATAGCTCTTTTATTTCTTATTTTTTTAGTTGGTAACACTTAGTTTTATGCTTCTCTTTAAAGTAAAACAAAACCAAACAAGTAAAAATGTTACGATAACTTTTTTTTGGTGGCTTTTCTTATTACAGGATTCATCTAGGAAACCAGTATGAATTTGTTCTTATAATACCCAATTACTCTAATTCCCTTAAGTAAATGCTTTAATAAGTTAAAGACTAAATGTATCATGAAAACCATTGTAAGTGCTTCAAAAGCAGATAAGATAGAAGGAGCATAGGAGCATTTTCACACTTTGAGGAAACATGCTATGAAATACATCAATAATCTCCCAATGAGAACAATATACGGTAGCCACATGATTAAGAACTGGGTCCTCCTTCCTTTCCTTTTTTCTGTTATCTTGTTTGTAAAAAGAATAGGAAAATAATGGAAATTAAAACCCAAAATATTTTCATACCTCTGACAATCACTATAAACATAACTAAAACATCACATGTGTAAGGTTCTTGAATATGAATGAGTCATTCCACCTTTAAATACATACACTTTGTTATTTATTGGAAATTGAGTATCTAAAATGTGTTTCTCATTCTTAAATCTTAAACATAGTATTAATTAGGAGCTACTATTTGAGAAAAAGCAAAAGTCTCAAAAATGTCAACCAAAGAGAGTAAAATCGGAGCAACCTTGCATTCGCCATTGATACAGATATCCAGAGAATCCGCATTGCACTGGGTCCCATCAATCACTGCAGGGGCACGTTCAGTGTAGAAATTGTAACCTTCAGCCAAGCAGTTTAATGCACACGGTTTTACCCCACCTGGGAGAACATAGTAGAAGAGAAAAAAAATGAAATGGTTCTCTTAATGAACAGTGCTTTAAGATTATCCATAACAGGGACCAGCACTTAGCATAATGGCTATGTCACTGAACTCCCACGCAGTCGACCGTGGTTCGCATCCCGGACCCGGTAGCTTAAAACTCACGCCGGGCGCGTGTGCGTGTGTGCCCAAGATCCCGAGAGGAGAATGGAGGAGAAGGGATTGCAGTGTGGCCATCCCCCCTGGAGTGCGATTTCTCTCTTTCTGTCTCTCTGTCTCTCTCTGTCTGTCTGGCGAGTGCACGCGCCCTATGGCAAAAATCTCTCTCTCAAAAAAAAAAAGATTATCTATAACATATATGTAATACATATAGAAATCATCCCATCTATAAACCTAGATATAGGTTTCTTTTTCCTTTTCTAAAATTTCATGTTTATTTTCATTGATTGTGTGACTTAAAGGAGGCCCTAGTGAGCAGTTTTAAGGTTTAAAATGTTCAGGTATTTCCATTTTATATTTACAATATTTTTTAGGTCAAAAGGAATCACCATGGAGGTAAAAATGTTAAATACATAATGGAAGAAAGAAAAAATATTATAAGCGCTGCATGGTGGCATAGTCAATAGTAACATGAATTGCAGTGTTGGAAGCCACATGGCTGACTATAGGTTCAGATCCCTGGGCTGGTCTGAAAACATGCCAGCCATATGTATGCCGTGCCCAGGATCCTGACAAGCTAGAGGGTTGGGGAAAGGGGATCACAGAATGACGAGACCCCATTAAGGGTGTTTATCTCTCTCTTTTTCTCTCTCTCTCATGCATACACATTCACTTTTTTTTTCTTTCATGAATAAAAGAACTTTAAAAAAAGAAAAAAAAAAGAAAGAAAGAAAAAGGGCTGGCCCTATAACACAACAGTTAAGTGCTTTGTATAGTGAGCCAGGTCCCACATGGTTGACTGACCACACCACCCCAGCAGCTGGAAGAATATGCTAGGTTCATACACATGTGTGCTCAAAATCCTGACAGGATGGAGAAATGGAGGAAAAAAGGATTGCAGCTACTCCATGCCCATCGGGGGCATTCTCTCTCTTGTGAGTGTACCTACTCTGTACTTAAAAAAAAAAAAAAATTAAATAAGGAAATAAAGTTTAAGAAGACTTGAAATAATAACCTAATATAAAAAGTAGGACTTTTTGCTAAATATGTTATTGAAGCTGATACAAAAGCTCTGCTACATCAAGAAGGAATATGGGGTCCAGTAGATGGCATAATGGTTATGTCACTGGACTTTCACATAGTCGACTATGGTTCGAGTTCCAGACTTAGTGGATTAAAACTCACACCGGGCATGTATGTGTGCGTGTGTGTGTGTGTGTGTGTGTGTGTGTGTGTGTGCCCAAAATCCCAAGAGGATAATGGAGGAGAAGGAATTGTGGTGTGGTCATCCCCTCCGGGGGAGTGATTTTTCACTTTTTGTCTGTGTCTCTCTGTCAAGCACATGTGCCCTATAGCAAGAATCTCTCTTAGAAAAAAAAAGTAAGAGGGAATATGGTACTTGCAAAATAAAACAAAATCTGTACCTATCTTAAGCATATCATATTTCATAAAATAAAACATGGAGGTAAATTCTTATCAGTTTAGCAAATCAAAGATAAAATTAATTATAGCATTAAATTTGAATAGGTCTTAGGTGACTAGTAAGTCAAAGATAAAATATAAAATGTAGTGTTAACCTTGAATAATCAAAAATATCTAATTACATTGTGTGAATAAATATATATAATAAGTATTTTAATTTTTCCATTGAAATTGTATTTATGAAGATTACAGTGACAAATAAATATAAATAATAGCAATGATAAAAGAGTACATATTATAATTTTATAGTTTCTTACCAAAACAGCAATAAATATGTTGATTGTACTCAAGAAAACACATATATAAGCTACTCTTTTTTTTTTAAGAATTATTTCATTTAACTTTACCTATTTATTTTAATTTGACCAGAGAGGGACAGAGCAAGAGAGAGAGAGTGAGAAAGCAAGCCGCCAGGTCCAGGACTCAAACTGTGGTCAGCCATGTGAGAGTCCAGCACCCTTAACCACCATGCTACTGGCCAGCCCCAAAATAAGCTACTCTTCACAAATATGTAACTACTGATTGAAGTTATGACTTAAAAATACTTTCTACTAAACCTTTCTTTCATGAGTTTAAAACATTTTGGATTTTTTCTAATTATGCTGATAAATTTCTCTTTGAAATAAAGACTACTTCTAATAAAGAAAATGCGTTCTACAAATAGATGAAATGACATGTCTAGGTCTCAATGAAGTTCGGAGAAACCAGGTCTCTGCAGGGCGAAGGCAATCAAAAGAGGGAAGCAACTGAGAGGTACAGTAAATGATAAATTGGGAAGAGTACATTCCACTAAAGGATATACCTAGCCAAATGCTGTTACCCGAGATGACAGCCCAATATTGTCAGAAACCATCTTTTTTACAAAAGAAGATGAAAAACTTCATTTTAAAATGTAAACGCTTCTGATTTTTTTAATATTGGCAATTCATTCAGGGTAGTGGAGAATACAATATGTATTCGGGTAAAAACTGGTCCCTGAATGGCCTGTTTGCAACTTCTGACCTGAGTCCAGTTTTCTTTCATTTTCAGTGTTTACAGGCTATAGAGCTTCTATATAACTTATAATCTTATTTTTAGGTTTAGGTTAATGATACATTTTGCTGTACTAAGCACAGAAATAATAAGTAATAAATAAAATAATTTATTCCTTAACTGACAATCAAACTGTGTGTGTGTGTGTGTGTGTGTGTGTGTGTGTGTGTGTGTATTTCTATAAGAGGATGATAGGCAGGATATATATATATAAATTCTGTGTCTGTATTCTTTAGCCTACTACACTATGTAATTAAAACAGAAATAAATTTCTTGTTTACTGCTGAAATGTAATCAGCTTCTCTTCTTACAATGAGCTTTCAGCAGAGGAACACTAGAGTGACATCAACAAGCTGGCAGAAGAGATGTTTTCTACCATCATCCATCTTCAGAAGCATCAATGTTGGTAACTATTCACAGATACCTTTGTGGCAGTCTAGGAGTCCAGCAGAGAAGTTTCAATACACCATTGGAGGATAAAATCCGAGAAAACATTGAAGAAGTTTAAGAAACACTTCCACCTTACCTGTATTTTACCTCCTTCAAGGGAGCACAGCTCAGTGAAAAAGAGAGACCCCTTCAGCCCACAATTTCTCCCACAACAGAAAGTAAGCAGAGAGTGTGAGCACCCAGCTTCCCTAGCTGTGTGGGGCACTGATCATGAAGTCTACCTCTTTCTTGCCCCACATAGAATACTGAGGCGATCAGCATGGCTATGTTGTTTGGAGAGGCTAGATGCACAGGAGACAAGGTGAAGACACATCTTACTGTTCCTGAGATTCCACTGGGAAGCGCATCCATGGGCCACTTGGTATGTACCTATGGATGCCCACCCCACAACTGGCTCAAGGGTACCCTCATAACTCTCCATGAGTCCCCACTCCTCACAGTCCTCTCAGCTGCCAGCCCGAGCATGTTTCCATGAAAAGCAAGTGAAAACTTCCCATGTAAGCAGCCTGCTTGACGTTGCAGGGTTGAGAGAAGGCACACAACCTCAGCATTTTAGACATCACCTTAGAGAAAACAAATGGGAGGTTCTCAGCACCTGCTTCAGTTTTACAGGATCCAGAGAGGGCATTCTTAAAAATTCCTCCTCAAGAGAAAACAAGAGGTGTGGAGTAGGCACATCCATGGAAAAGGGCTAAGGGAGCCTCAGAATCCTTAGTTGCATTGTCTGGTGACAATATTTCTCTCTGGAAGCTGGTTAGTAAAGACTGAGAAGGTAACCCCTTCATCAAATTTGAAGACACAGACACAAGACTTCAATGAACAAGAAAAATAAACAAAACATGACACTACTCACAGAATACACCAATATTCCAGTAACCAACAACAAAAAATGGAGATCTATTAGGTTGTCAGAAAAGTCATGTATTTTTTCTATTTTTTTGTTGTTGTTGCAAAATGTATCATGACTTTTCCAACAACCCAATACAAATGACCTGACAAAGAACTCAAAAATAATTGTGTTAAGAAAGTTGAAAGAAATACAAGAGAACACAGATAACTCAATAAAATCATAAAAGCAATAGATGAATAAAATGAGAAGGTAAATAAAAAGACAGAAATCACTTTTAAAAATCTGGAACCAGGGCAATCAGATGGCAAGAAGGTTAACACAGCTGGATCCTACATGGCCAACCAAGTGTTTGCGTCCCGGACCAGGCATCTTGAAAAACACATTGTGTGTGTGTGTGTGTATTTGTGTGTATGCATGCTAAAAATTCCAAGAAGAGAATGGAGGAAAAGGGTTGCGGCATGGCCATCCCCCTCAGGGATGATTTGTCATCGCCACACCATGCCCCTCCCTAGAGAGCATACATATATACATCTCTCTCTGTCATCAAATTAAAAAATAAATAATAACAAATAAAATTAAATAAACAGTTCAAAAAGTAATATACTAGGAAAAATAGCAAACTTAAAAAAATCTGGAACCAAAGAATACAATGAATGAATGAAAAATGCAATATAGAACATCATCTATAGACTTGATCAATCAGAAAAAAGAATCTGTGATCTCAAATGGGGATTATCTGAAAACACTGAGTCAGAGTTAAAAAAAGAGAAAAGAATGAAAAGGAGTGAATTATAGAACACCATAAAGAGTTATAACTCATATTACAGGAATCCTGGGAGAAGAAAAGAAAAAAATGGAAGTGTGGAGAAAGAAGTTTATTGGGCTCAGGAGGAGGCATGGAGACTAAGGTGTTGGACTCTCACACGATCAACCAAACTTGGTGGTATGTTTTCTCACTCTCTCTCTCTCCATCTCTCTCTAGTGAGAAAATATGCTCTATAGTAAATAATAATAATAATAATAAGGGGTTGGTAGATGGCATGATGGTTAAGGTGCTGAACTCCCACATGGCCAACTGCAGTTTGAGTCCCAGACCTGGAAGCTTATATTCTCTCTTTCTCGCTTTCTCTCTCTCTTCAAATTAAAAAAAAATAATAATAATAACAAATAAAATTAATTAAATAAATAATTCAAAAAATAATATACTAAGTAAAATAAAATAAATAATTTTTAAAAATTTAAAAAGCTTCTTTTAAGAAATAATAACTGAACATTTCTGAGAGAGATACAGACATCCAGGTATGTGAAGCTCAAAGTAGTTTCCAACAAAGTGCAACCTAAAGAAGACTTCACAAAGATATACTAAAATCAAACTATCAAAAATCAAAGACAGAAAGGGAATTTTGAATGTCCCAAGAGAAAAGAGGTTCATCACATACAAGGGAACTCCATAGGTCTATCAGTAGTAGACTGCTCAGCAGAAACTTTTCAGGCCAGTAGAGTCAGGTGGTATGTTCAAAATGATAAAAGGAAAAAAAAAAAACTACTAAGACTACTTTACTTGGCAAGTTGTCCTTCAGAAACAAAGGAGAAATAAAGACTTTCCAAGACAAACAAACACTGAGAAAATTCATCACCAATAGACTTGCCATACAAAAAATGCTAAAGGGAGATCTTCAAAATGAACTGAAAGGGTGCTAATTGGTAACATAAAAACATATGAAAGTATAAAAACACTCATTCATAAAGGTAAGTATAGTATAGTAAAATTCAGAATAATAATGCCATAGTATTAGGTAGATGACTTACAACTCTAGCAATAAAGGCTAAAAGACAAAAATGTTAAATATAATTATGGCTACAATAACCTGTTAATGAATATAAAATATAAAGAGTTGTAAACTGCAACATTAAGAACATAAAATGGGGGGGACCAGCTATGTCGCTGGACTCCCATGTAGTCAACCCCAGTTTGCATCCCGGACCCGGTGCCTCAAAACTCAAGCTAGGCATGTGTGCGTGCGTGCCCAAGATCCCGAGAGGAGAATGGAGGAGAAGGGATTGCAGCGTGGCCATTCCCCCTGGGGGGTGATTTCTCACTTTCTGTCTCTCTTTCTGTGTCTTTCTGGCTACCACACGCGCCCTATAGCAAAAAAACGCCCCCCCCAGCCCAAAAAAAAAAAAAAAAAAAAAAAAAAAAAACTTCTCAAAAAAAAAAAAAGAACATAAAATGGGGGAAGTAAAAGAATTTCTGTATGTTTTGTTTAGTTGTTATTAGCTGAAATAGACTGTTATGTTTTAGACAAGCCTCATGGTAACCACAAAGCAAAAAAACTGTAGTACATACACAAAAGAAAAAAAGAAAAGAATCAAAGCATACCATTATAGAAAGTAATCAAGGGACCAGCAGTTAGTGTAATGGCTACGTCTCTGAACTCCCCTGTAGTTGACTGCAGTTCCAGTCCCGGACCTGGTGGCTTAAACTCACGCCGGGTGCGTGTGCGTGCGTGCCCAAGATCCCGAGAGGAGAATGGAGGAGAAGGGATTGCAGCGTGGCCATTCCCCCTGGGGGGTGATTTCTCACTTCCTATCTCTCTGTCTTTGTCTTTCTGGTGAGCGCATGTGCCCTATAGCAAAAACCTCTCAGAAAAAAAAAAAAAAAGAAAGTAATCAAATGACAAAGGGAGACAGCAATAAAGGGAGAAAGGAACAAACAATCTATAAAACAGTCAAAAAAATTGACAAAATGGCAACAGTAATTTTTTATATATCAGTAATTACTTCAAATGTAAATGAATCAAATTCTCCAACTATAATTGCTTATAAATGACTCATTTCAGGCTTAAGGACATGTATAGACTAAGAGTGATGAAAAAGGAAAATATATTGCAAGCAAATAGAAACCAAAAGAGAACAGGGGAAATTATATTTCCATTAGACAACATAGAGTTTAAGTCAAAAACTTTGAGACAGGGACCAGCAAGTGACGTGGTGGTTAAGGTGCTGGATCCCACATGGCTGATTCCACAGTTCAAGTCCCAGACCTAGTGGCTCAAAATACACACTAGGTATCTGTCTGTACATGCCTAAAAATCTCAAGAAAAGAATGGAAAAGAAAATGCAGCATGGTCATCCTCCTAAAAGGTGATTTCTCACTTTCCCTTTTTCTCTGTCTCTTCCTGGTGAGTGCACATGCCCTATGGCAAAAATCTAAAGAAAAAAACAAAAAACAAATGAAACAAAAACAAAACAAAAAACAAACAGGGAAAAAAAACTATGAGACAAATAAAGTCATTGTACAATGATAAAGGAGTCAATTAATTAATTCACTACAATCTTAACAAATTTAAGATTGATATCATATTAACTATCTTTTCTGGTCATAATAATATAAAAGTAGAAATCAGTAATAAGAGGACAATTAAAAAGAATTGTAAATATGAAGAAATTAAGCAACATGTTCCTGAATAAACAATGGGTCAAAGAAGACAAGAAAAGGTAAATATTTTTTAATTGCTAGAGAACACACATGCTCAGCAAAGACTTTTAGAAGATGGGGGATTGAAGAGATGGAGAAAATACTACTCCCTCCAATGGCGAATGGTTATACCACAATCCCTTCTCCTCTGTCTCTCTATTTTGTTAGAATTTGGGGCATTCACACACATATGCCCAGCATGTTTTCCCAACTGCTGGGCAGGATTCAAATTATAGTCAACCATGTGATATCTGGCTCCTTTAACACTATGCTCCAAGGCCAACTCAAAAGGTCAGTTTTAAAATATCATAAGACAAGTAAAAAACAGAAACACAACATTCCAAAATTCATGCGATGCTGCAAAAGCACTTCTAAGAAGGAAGATTATAACAAAATGACTACGTAAAAAAGAAAGATTTCAAATAAACAACTTAACTTTACACTTTGGGGAGCTAGAAAAAGAAAAAGCTAAGACTAACATTAATAGAAAGAAGGAAATAACAAGATCAGAGCAGATATACAGGAAATAGAGAATAGGTAAAAAAAAAAAAGATCAATGAAACAAAAAGTCAGTTTTTTGAAAAGATAAACAATCTAACCAAACTTTAATAACACTAGGAAAAAGAAAAAGAAAACTCAAATAAATCAAAATCAGAAATTAAAATGGAGATAGTACAACTGACACCAAAGAATTAAAAAAATTATAAAGAAAATATCATGAATAATTATAGATCAGGAAATTAAATAATCTAGGAGAAGTAGGTAAAGTCTTAGATGCATGTAATCTGCCTTGTCTGAAAATCTGAACAAACTAATAAGAAGATTAAATCAGAAAAAAATAAATACTGTCAGTGGAATCAATAGGCAATGTGGTGGTTGAGGTGTTGGATTCCCACATGACCAACTGCAGTTTGAATCCTGGACCTGGTGGATTGCTTTCTCACAACCCCCACCCACCTCTCTGTGTCTCTCTTTGGTGAATGCATGTGTCCTGTAGAAAACTAATACTACTAATAAATAAATAAACTAAAATAAATACTTCTTTGAAAAAATCCCACCAGTATTAAAAAAAATCCCATCAAATAAAAGCACAGGGCCAAGTGGCTTCACTGACGAGTGAAGTAAACCAAATATTAAGGAAGAATTAATACTAATTCTCCTCAATTTCTTTAAAAAATTTCAGAGTGGGGGTATACTTTAAACTCATTTCATAAGGCCAGTACTACGATGGTGCAAAGCCAGAAAAGAACACTACCAAAAAAAGGAAAAAGAAAGAAAGGAAGAAAAAGGTAGGGACCAATATCCCCGATCAATGTAGATGCAAAAAGTCTTAACAAAATTTTAGGGAACTGAACTCAAAAGCACATTAAAAAGATTAGTTACTATGAATAAGAAGTATTTATCCCAGGGATGAAAAAAATGTTTCAATATACACATCTTAATAAATGTAATACACCATATTAATAAATGAATGTCAAAACCCAAAAGACCTCTTCAATAGATGCAGAGAAAGCATTAGAAAAAATTCAGCAAACTTTCATTCTAATTTGCAACAGAGTAAGTACTGAAGGACTGCACCTAAAAACAATAAAGGACCTGTAAGACAAGCCCACAGTAGTATCATACTCAACAGTACAAAGTTGAAAGCTTTTCCTCTAAGATCAGATATAAGAAAATGGCACCCACTCTCACCACTTCTATTCAACATAGTACTGGAAGTCCTAATCAGAGCAATTAAGGAAGAAAAAATATTATGTATAGATGACCCTAAAGACCACACCAAAACCTGTCAGAACTAATAAACAAATTAAGTAAATGCAGAATTCAAAATTAATATATACAAATCAGGGCCCAGCCATGGCAGCACAATGTCTGCAATGCTGAAGGTTACATGGAAGATTGCAGTCTGGCTCCTGGGACAACCTGTACACACAAGGCACACACATGCTTGCCTATGATCCTGGCTGGCTAGGAAAGGCTGGGGGAAGGATCAGTGTGAGACCCTGCTGAGGCATTTGTCTTTCTATCCCACTCTCTCTCTCTCTCATTAATGAAGGAAACATTGAAAACAAACTGGGAGCATTCCTATACATTAATATAAAACTACCTTAAAAAGAAATTAAGAATCTTAGTTACAGTATAAAAAAAAAAAAACCCTTAGGAAAAAATTCAACCAAGAAAGGGAAGTATACACTGATGGGATAAGCAATGGCATACTGATAAAATAACTGGATCTACATGTGAAAAGACCTAGGTTTGCATTTCTGGACCTCTGGGTATGCATGTGTACACCCGTGATCTGGCAAGCTAAGACTGAAAATGAAGTGCAGTATGAAGACCCTGTGGGTTACCTGTCTCTGACCATCTCTCTTGGAAGAAATAAATAAATCTTAAAAAAGGAAAGATCTTAGCCCAGACATTGCACCACAGCTGCAGGATACTAAAACGCAGTCTTGGAAGCCACTTGGCCAATTATGGGTTTAGATTTCTGGCCAGATAGAACTAAAACATGATCGGTGTGTGCACACATGCCCAATAACCTGATGAGCTAGAGGGCTGGAGAAAGTTGACTGTGGTGTGATGAGACCCAGTTGAGGGTGTTTCTCTCCCTCTCTCTTTTTCTCTCTCTTGCATGTGAACATTCATGAGCACATATGTCCTCTATAATCAATTTTTTAAAACTTAAGGAAATCAGATCTGTACACTGAAAACTATACATTGATGAGGAAATTAGAGACACAAGTAAATTAAGAGATACAATGTGTTCATGGATCAAAAGAATCAATACTGTCAAAATCTCTGAACTCCCTAAAGTGATCTACACATTCTATACAATCCCTATCAAAATCTCAATAGTATTTTTCACAGAAATATTATAGAAGAAATAATCTTGAAATTTGTGTGGAACAACAACAAAAGATCTCAAATAGCCCTGAAAATCTTGAGCAAGAAAAACAAAGCTGGAGCCATCACACTTACTGATTTCAAATTATATTAGAAATCTGTAGTAATAGAAATTATATGATACTTTTAAAAAACAGACATGTAAAGGAATGAAATAGAATAGAAAGTCCAGAAATAAACCCACATGTATATAGTCAACTAACTTTCAACAAAGGTGCCAAGGATACACTATGAGTAAATTGTGTATTTAATAACTTGTGTCATAGAAACTGCATATTAACATTCACACACAGAAAGAAGCAAACAAACAAATAAAAAAGAAACTGGATCTTTATTTTATACCACAGACAAAAATCAACTCGAAATAAATTAAACACTTAAACCTCAGACCTAAGACTGTAAGACTACAAGAAAATAGGGCAAAAGCTCCAGGATGTTTGTCTTCACAAAGTTTTTTTAGGATAAAATACCAAAAACACAAGCAATAAAAGCCAAAATAAACAATTGGTACTACAGAAAACCAGAAAAATTCTGCACAGCAAAAGAAACAATGAAAAAAAATGAAAAGGCAACCCATGGAATGGAAGAAAATATTTACAAACCACATATCCAATAAGGAGTAAATACCCAATACACATAAGGAACATATACAATTCAAAGAATAAAAATGAAAAATAGCTATACAAAATAGGCAAAAGACCTGAAGAGACATTTGTTCAAGAAAGACATATGGTGGTCTGAATGAACATGAAAAGAAATGCAGCAACATCACTAATTATGAGGGCAATGCAAATCAAAACTACAATGAAATATTTACTGACACCAGTTAGGATGGCTATTATCAAAAAGTAAAAAAAGATAAGTGTTGGCACGATGTGGAGAAAGGGAATCCTGATACATTGCTGGTAACCATAAGCTGATTCTGCATAATGGAAAACAGTATGGTGGTTCCTTCAAAAATTGAAAACATAACTGCCATTTGATCTGGCAATCTCACTTCTGTGTATATATATGGAGGGGGAAAAAAATCCCTATCTCAAAGAGAGGTCTACATTCCCATATTCACAGTAGCATTATTCACAAAAGCCGATTTATGGAAACAAGCTTAGCATCTGTGAAAAAATAAAGAAATTGTGGTATTTCTATTCAATGTTATATTATTCAGTCTGTAAAAAGAAATAATTCTTATCATTTGCACAACATGGATATAGCTGGAGGACGCCATACTAAGCAACATAAGCCAGTCACAGAAAAACAAATACTGTGTTTATATATGTGAAACCTAAAATATCAAACTCATAGAAACAGATAATAAAGGGTGGTTAACAGGTGGTTAATGATTGAGGTGGGGGGAGATAGAGGGATGTTGAGTAAATACACGAATTTTCAGTTGTAAAAGGAGTATGTTCTTGGGTCAGTTCAAGGTGACTGGATCCCACCTGGCCAACTACGTAGCTAAGTCTCATATCTGGCTTAAGAAATACTCTGAGTGCCTGTGCCTGTATGCTCAAATTTCCAAGGAAGGAGAGATGGAGGAGAAAGGATTGCAGCACTTCTATTTCTAAGCCCCATAAGGGGTGTTTTCTCACTTTCCTTCTCTGCTCCCCAAGCACATGTGTCCCCTGGCAAAACAGAAACAAAAACAAAAAACAAAAACAAAAATAAAACATGTTTGAAAATATAATAGACTGTAGTTAATAATAATGTATTCTATACTTGGAAATTTTCTAAGAGAGGAGATCTTAAGTATTCTCATCATCAAAAAACAAAAGGCAATTATGTAAAGTGATTGATGTGCTAATTAGCTTGATTGTAATAATCATTTCACAATGTGTATATGTATCAAAAGATCACATTGACCGACTTACATACAGTTTTCATTTGTCAATTAGGCCTCACCAAAACTGAGGGGAAAAAAAAAGAAATACAACCAATAACTTAAGAAAAGATTTAAGATCATCCTCTAAGCCCAGCCCTGTACCTCATGGTTAAGGGAGCCTGGACCCCTCATGGCCAACAATGGCTCAAATCCTGGCTCTAGTGACTCGTAAAACACACTGGGCATGTGTGCATGAGTGCCCAAGATCCTGACAGGAGGGATAAGTGGAGATGGGATTGCAGTGTGACCATGCCCTATTGGAGGATTACTTTCTCCCTTTCCCTCTGTCTCTATTTCTCCCTTTGGTGTCCTCTGGCAATGAAAAAAAAAAAGATGATTCTCTAAATGAAAGGATATATTAACCAAATAGTTGAAGTGAAATCTTATTATTAATTTAGGGTTAATTCACTATGCACACAATTATGTAGATTGTAATTATTAAATGTAAATAATTTCAGACTCTTACTTCTCTTCCTACACCTAGATAAAACAAACCCAAATGTACATGCATGTAATAAAAGAGACTCAAATATATAAAGCAAAAAATTATAAAAAAGTGTAAAATCACATAATAGTTGAAGTTTTTAAAAAGAATTATTTTATTTATTATAATAATAATTATTATTATTACTATTTAATTTGACCAGAGAGAGACAAACAGAGAGAGGGAGGGAAAGTGAGAAAGCAAGCCAGTAGGTCCGGGACTCAAACCACAGTCGGCCATGTGAGAATCCAGTGTCTTAACCACCACATCACCTGCCAGCCCAATAACTGGAGATCTTAACACATCTCTCAATAATTGAGAGAACTACAGCAGAAAATAAAATCAGAAAAAAATGTAAAAGACTGAATAACATACTCAACCAAGTTGACTTCTTGGATATCTATAGAACATAAAATCCAATAACTGCAGAAAACATATTTCCAAGCGCACATAGAACATTCAACAAGAATACAAAATATTGGGAACCAGCAGTAAGCGTAATGGCTATGTCGCTGGACTCCCACGTAGTTGACCGTGGTTCGCGTTCCTGAATCGGTGGCTTAAAACTCAACGCCGGGCGCGTGTGCGTGCGTGCGTGCCCAAGATCCCAAGAGGAGAATGGAGGAGAAGGGATTGCGGCGTGGCCATCCCCTCTGGGGGGTGATTTCTCGCTTTCTGTCTCTATGTCTCTCTCTGTCTGTCTGGCGAGCGCACGCGCCCTATAGCGAAAACCTCTCAAAAATAAAAAAAAAAAAAGAATACAAAATGTTCTCTGACCTTAATACAACTAAATCATGTATCAATAACAAAAAGCTATCTAGAAAATCTCAAATATTTAGAAATTAAAACAATACAGTTCTAAGTAACTGATAGATTAAAAAACACATCACAACATAAAATATTTCACACTGAATAAAATAAAAATGCAACATATCAAATTTCAGCAATGTAAAAGAGCAAAATAAACCTTAAAAAAAGGAAGCAAATAGTAACTGTAAGAGCAAAACATTGATTGGAAAAAAAATTTTTTAAATCCTAAGCCAAAATTTGTTTCTTTAATAAAACTGATAAGCACCAAGAACGATTAAGAAACTTAGAAAAAAACACCAATTATTGATATGAGAAATGAAAGAGCACACATTCCTATAGATACTATAGAAATAAATGGGATAATAAGAAAATGATATAATCTATTTTATGTCAATGAACTGGACAACATAAATATAAAATACATTTCTTAAAGACACAAGATGAGAAAACTAAAACAGAAGTAAAAAAACTGAAACCTAAATAACTCTTTATTAAGGAAGTTGAATTTGTAATAATTTCTTGCTAATTTGGTTTTTTGCTTTCTATGTTTTCAGAATGAAAATACCAGCCTGGGTAGTTTTACTAGTTTTAACAGCTGATTGTAAAATTTATATGAAAACACAAAATACATAGCCTATTCAAAAAAAAAATCTTGACAAAAGAATCTAGGTTGTAAGACCTTACACCATCTGGGTTTAAGACAATGCGGTTACAGTAATTAGATCAATGTGATAGTGCCACAGGATTGGCTAATGCATCAATGAGACAAAATAGGAAATCCATAAGCACACTACAAATACATAGCACACCGAAACTTATTTTGAGATAGATCACAGATGTGTTTTAGAAAAGATAAAATCATCAACTGGACAGGCTTCATAGTCTAGTAGTTGAGAAAGCCAGATCTCATATGGATGACCAGGCAGTTGAAGTCCTGACCCTGGCGGCTTGAAACACACACACACACACACACACACACACACACACACACACACTATAAAGTAACAGAAGGGTCCAGCAGGTGGCATTGAGGTTAAGACCCCACATGGACAGCTGCACAATTTGAGTCCTGGCCCCAACAGCTTGAAAATCACACTGGGTGCATGTGCGTGCATGCCTAAAATTCTGAAAGGAGACTAGAAGATAAGGAATTGAGGCGTGACCATCCCCTCTGAGGGGCGATTTCTCACTTTTTCTCTCTCTCTGGCGAGTGCATACATTCCATAGCAAAATCTAAAACAGACAAAAACAAAAAAGTAGTAAGAAAGTCATAGTGTGACAAAATATTTGTAAAACATTTCTGATAAATGATTACCACTTGAGGAGATAAATCACCCAATTAAAAAATAGGCAAGGTTCACCAGATGGAAAAGTAGTTACATCACTGGACTCTCATATGGCCCATTGTGATTCGAGTCTCAGACCCGGTGGCTTGAAACACACTGGGCACATGTGTATGTGTACCCAAAATCCTGAGAGGAGAATGGAGGAGAAGGGATTGCAGCATGGCCATCCCTACCCGTTTGATGATTTCTCACTTTTCTTCTCACTGTCTCTCTCTGGAGAGTGCACACACCCCAAGGGAAAAACCTCTACCAAAATAATAATAATAATAATAATAATAATAATAAATAGGCAAAATATCTGAACAAACAGTAAAAAAGAAGATATATAAATACTAACAGGAATATGAAAACATGTTCAACACAATAATCAGAAAAGCAAACTGGGGACCAGCAGTTAGCGTAATGGCTATGTCGCTGGACTCCCACGTAGTCGACTGTGGTTCAAGTCCCAGACACGGTGGCTTAAACTCACACCTGGCGCGTGTGCATGCATGCCCAAGATCCCGAGAGGAGAATGGAGGAGAAGGGATTGCAGCGTGGCCATCCCCTCTGGGGGGTGATTTCTCGCTTTCTATTTCTATCTCTCTGTCTCTCTCTGTCTGTCTGGCGAGCGCACGCACCCTATAGCAAAAACCTCTCAAAAAAAAAAAGAAAAAAAAAAAGAAAAGAAAAAGCAAACTAAAACTTAACCACTACCAGAAGAAGACTTATTCTTGCCAATATTTGGCAAGAATATGGAGCAAATAGAACGTTGATACATTGATGATGAAAATATAATATGGCTCAATCACTTGGAAAAAACATCTGGTAGTTTCTTTTAAAACTAAACTCACATCTACCCTACTGCCCAGCAGTTTGGTCCCTAAGTATTCATATAAGAGAAACGAAAACATATCCTCACAAAAAAGACTTGCATGCAAATTTTCATAGCAGCTTATTTATAGCAGTTAAAAACTAGAAACAGCCTAGGTATTCATCAATAGAAAATAAATAAGTTACTAGGATGAAATTCTGCTCAGCAGTAAAAAAGAACTATTTCTACATACAACAACATGGATAGATCTCAAAAAACATTAGGCTTCAAGGATCCTCATACAAAAAAGTTTATATGGCATAATTTCATATATATGAATATCTGGAACACATAAAGCTAAACTATCTGAAGAAAAAAGTAATGAATAATGGTTGCCTCTGGGGGTGGGGGGGTTAGACAGAGGCAGCTATTGACCACAAAGGACTATGAGGGCTTTTTGGACTGTGAGGACTTTATGGACTGTTTATGTTCTCCTCCCAGAAACTTGTATGTTGAAATTCTAAAAATGGTATTATAAGGTGGGGCCTTTGCAAGGTAATTAGGTCATGAGGGTGGAGCCTTTATGAATGAGATGATGCCCCATAAAAGGGATTCTAGAGAACTCTTTCTAAATCTCTCCGTCACATGAAGATACAGTGAGAAGATGGTAGGTAGTCTGCAACTCAGAAGAGGTCTCTCACCAGAGCTCAGCTATCTTGGCACCCTGACCTCAGACTTTTAGCCTCCTGGAACTGTGAAAATAAACTTCTGTTTACTAAGACAAAGATGACGAGAATATGGGATGTAATCGTAATGCTTTATATCTCAATAGGATTTTGCAATGTATTTATTTGTCAAGACTGGGGAAAATATGGTTAAGATTGTGTATAATCTTTCATGTAATCTTACCTGGAAAAATGTAAATAATTAATCAAACTGTAAATAATGTTATACATGCTGAAGTTTTAAGGAGACAGTGTGTTACTGTCTGTGATATATCTTGAAATACATAAAAATAGGATACATTCATCAATGTGTAGAAAGATATACAAACATGTATGAAGAAAGTACAGTAATGCGTTAATGGTAAAATATTGCTAGTGGGTAGAAAAGCACTTATCACCATAAAATTCTTATCACCATAAAATTATTTTAATATTGCTCTATGTTGGATAATAGAGAGAGAGAGAGAGTGTGTGTGTGTGTGTGTGTGTGTGTGTGGTTTTAGATAGGGTCTCACTTTAACAGAATCCTCCTGCCTCAGTCTCTCAAGTAGCTGGGACAATTGTGTGTAGCTTTATAGTGTGTGCCCGAATTGAATCCTGACCTCTCATGTGGCCTCCACATGCTAAGCAGCAGTGTCTAGTGTATGCCACTGCAGCTGGGCCTATGTTGTATACTTTTTAAAGATGTTGGAAAAACAAATAGTAAAAGTTTCTTAAAAGTACACTTAGCCTTTTTTTTCTTTTAATTTGTCACAGTCTGTGCATTCATCAGAGACAGATGGAGAAAGAGAAAGAGAGAAGGAGAAAGCACCCCACATGGGGCATGGTCATGCTACACTCTTCTCTGTTTCCCCATCCTGTCAGGATATGGGGCATGTGTGCACATATGCCTGACATGTTCTTCGAGCTGCCAGGGCTGGGATTCAAACTGTGCAGTTGGTTATGTGGGATCTGGCTGTCATAACCACTAAGTGATGAGGCTAGCCTACTATATTTGATTTTTCTAGAAGAAAATTTCAACAAAATGTAGTTTGATTATGAGACTGTAAAATATCTTCTGCTCACGAAACAATTGGTGTTTGATATAGTCTACTAAGTGTGTCCTAACTCTGAAAAAGAGTATGATCTATAAATCCGTGGCTTTTGACTAAGAAAGAGCAGATTTTCCTGTTCTGAGTTGATTTTCATTGTTAGGATTTGTTTTCAAGGTGAAAATCACAGATATCCAATGATTACAATATAATTTATGTATGTCCTAAGAAAGTCTCCAGCAGAACTCAAAAATATTACAGATGGTCCCCAACTTAGAATGGTTTGATTTACAATTTTTTGACTTTACAATGAGTTTGTCAGGATAGTAAATGCATTTTAAACTTACCATGGTTTTGACTTAAAAATGGGTTTATTGCGATGTAATCTATCATAAATTGAGGAGCACCTATATATGGTTTCGATGTACATACATCCTTTCTAGGACTTCTATGCTTGTTTAACTGAAATTCAGTTTTAAAAATAGCTTCTGATAATTTGTACTGACATATAAACTTTATGCAGGGAAAATAAAACATGAGACCTTTTTGGTATTATAGAGCACTTTCGTGCTTTGATTTGAAAATGCTAATTTAAACTAGTATGTGCCTGAATGTGTGTATGTTTACATGTATTTATATACTCTTTTATATACGCAGAGCTCTCAAGCATGAATGCTCTACCAAGTTATACATTACCTCCAGTATAGGGTTTCCAGTTATAATACTTTCCTCGGAAAGGCATATTGTCAAAGTCTGCACATTGTTTCTCTCGAAAATCTCGGGAACCTAAAGGGCATGGCTAAAATAAAATAAAATCATAAATGGTACGATTGTTGGAGAATATTCCATCATATTAGCTCGCTACCTTACTCTTTGGCTATAGTTCTGGCACTTGCTTTACCATTTTATAATCAATATTCAGACTGAAGTGTCTGAATTACCGTCTTGGTTATAGATGAAATAACTGAAGTAACTGAAAACCGAGTGTCAGTTAGTTTGTATATTAACTTTACACTTGGACACATGTCATAGCCCACTTTGTAATCAAGCCATTAGGTATCGCCTTATAGACACACATAAAAAGCGAGGTGAAGAAACTAAAACACAAAGTCCTTTCTGGTAACAGTATTTGAGGTCCAGTTGCCATAGTTATTCCCAGATCTTTATTTTAAGGAATTAAAAAAGGCACATTTGTAACATGAAATTCAGCACTATTAATTGTGGTTTGGAACCCTACTACTATAACTGTTTACTGTCTAGCCCTGACAAAAACCATATTTTAAATTGGAATGAACTGGGCAAAAATGCTGAGTTTGAAGTCTAACACCTCCAGATTTAAGGAATTTGGATTTGTTAAGATGTATATTTAATCTATTAACATCACAAAACATATAATACTAAATTGATTTAAAACGTGTACATGTGTTTGAGAGGTGGGGAAGAATGGTGAGAAGGTGAAGAGAGGATAAATTGTTTTTAAAAGGTTGAAATTTATCATCTTTTTTTTTAAGAGAAAAATCTTGCTAATCTAGTTGGGTCTATATTCCAAATGCCACAGGGTCATCCTAAACTCATCTGTAAATTCACAAAGAATTAAATGTATTATATCTCATAATGTTTGAGCAATATGACTTAATTTGAATTATCTACTAAGAGTTCTATAGTGGCAGCAGTTAAACACCAAAGTTACTGAGTTAGAAACAATGAGAAAACTGTCCCCTTAAATATGGAAGTACACACTACGTCGTTAGATGCAATTCTTAGGTGAATAAATAAGAAGTATGTTATAGGCATTTTACTGCTCTGTCTTGGATGTTGACGATTGCTTTGTTCAGTTTTCTGAGGTCCCAGTACACTGTAAAGGGTCCCTTTGAAGCATGAGAGGTCATAATAGACCACAATGTGCAAATATTTGCATGGTCATCATTACTTCTATGCACTGTAATTCAAATTTTTACCATATCAAATCCAAAACCTCAGATTCTAAGAATAGTGAAAGCAAGTCTACACTGTTATCAGTCTTGCATTTTAAAATATTTTCAGCACATTAAAATATAATAATTCAATGCCAAGCCTTATGATTCTTCTTGTCAAATTACCCTTTTGCCTGTGTTCTTAAAAAAGAAATAAACTATTTATCATAGGCTACATAGTCTATCAAGCTAGAAAGACATGCTTCCAAGGTCTTTAGTTTTACATGCTGCTAATCTTTGTATCTTTGGAATGCTTTCTTCTTCTAGCTCTTTGCAGGGCATCCCACATAAGGACTAAAGTTGTCAGTGGCTCTGCCACACAGCAAGATTACTTTTCAAACAAAGTACCACCAAAAAAATACAAGCAATTTAAACTCTAGCTACAAAATTTCACATAATATTTAAAGTATGTGTAAGGCACCAATCACTTAAAAGTTCACCGAAGCATGGCCTTCAATCTAGTGAGAGAAACCAGAGCAAATGGAAAAAGTAGTTCAGGTAATATATACAGTGTATGAGAGCATGTTATAGGGTGTCTACAGGTGCTGTAGATAGGTGAAAGATCAGCATGTCACGTGACTAGTTAGGAAAATAGTGGTCGAGAAAGAAAATTTTGAGCACATTCTAAAGAATGAAAGGAATTGAGCTAGTAAAAAAGAAAAAGGACTTGGGAGGAGTGGAGGATTATTAAGAATGAAGCTAAGTAAAGCCACGGGGACAAGAAAGAAAAGGCCATATGTTCAGAATGATTGGGAAAAAAAGGCCATCCTAGCTGAAAGTGAAAAACTGTATAGAAGCATAAGAGGAAATGACATTTCAAATTAATCACTGGTACATTATAAAGACCAGAACTAACAACTAAGTCATCATGAGGGCAATTCATTTAAAAGCACACAAAACAAAAATGCTATTTTTTTTTAGTATTTTCTAGTGATTCTCCTAAATAGAAGTAAAGTGTACAATAGAAGGATAGTACTGTTTAATGAAGCACTCAGATAACATTTCGTAAAATTTCTAATCTACTCTTTTCCTATGATAACCACTCTCAAGGTCAGCATAATAAAATATGAACAATAATAACGGGAGTTAGTAGTTACTAAGTACCTACTCTGTGGTACACTAGTCACAGATCTTTCGATGTATTATCTTTTCAATTCCTCTTAATACTCTAGATAAGGTAGATATGATAAATCCCGTTTTGCAACAAAGTAAACTGGAGTACAGAAACGATGCTCAGTAATAGTTTCAGGATACAAGGGTATCTCTGTCACCCAAGTGGGAGCCTCCTCTGGACACTCTCTAAAGGCTACAACAATACCATTAGTTTTTTTGTTCTTCAAAAGAAAAAAATAGTTTTCTTTCCCTTTTTCAAAAGAATTATTTAATTTTATTTATTATTATTGTTACTTTTAAATTTTGCTGTAAGGTATGTGTACTCACCAGAGAGAGACAGACAGGAAGAGAAAAAAGAAAGCAAGCTGCCAGGTTCAGGATTAGAACTGCAGTTGGCCTTGTAGGAGTCCAGCACCCTAACCACCATGTGACCTGCTAGTTCCAACAGCATATATGGTTTTAATTCTGTTAAATGTAGAAAACCTATGCCAATTGCCATGTCATGCACCTGCAGTCCCAAGGGGTAGGAGCTTGAGGCAGGATAATCTTAAGTGAGCACAGCCTAGGCAATACAGTAAGACAGTCTTTTAAAAAAATTTATTTCTGGGGCCAGCAGGTGGCATAGTGCTTAAGGCACTGGACTCCCACATGGTTGGCCATGGTTTGAATTCCAAATCTGAAGGTGTAAAAATCATTCTGGACACATTTTGCATGCCCAAAATCCTTAGAGGAGAATGGAGGAAAAGGTATTGCTGTATGGTCATCCCCATGGAGGCGGGGGTGGGAGGTGATGTGTGATTTCTCACTTTCCCTCTTGTCTCTCTCTCTGGCAAGCACAGGTACCTTATGGCAAAAACCTAAAACAAATTAAAAAAAGAATAAATTTTTTTTTTTTTTAGAAAGCACAATAACCTAATAGGAATAATGAGTTCTAGACCTACTCAGCTGCAAGTTTCTTCTCTTTCCCAAGCTACTTTTTTCTCCTTTGTAAAATGAGAGAACTAAAAGTGAGAGTTTGGGAGTAAGTCAGATCTGAATTCAACTCTAACTAGGTCATTTGTTAATTCATGGTCTTGAGCAATTCACTTAATTGACCAAGCCTCATCAATAAACTGGAGATAATATGGGTATTTACTTCCTAGGTAAGGATTCATATGGATTGTTAAGCTCTTATACCTGGTATATCGTAGCACTTAACAATTCATAGCAGCTGTACTGGTCTTGGGTCTAGGCGTCCTTAGGATCATCCCTAACCCATCTGCTCTGCACTGTATTTTAGGGGAACAAACCTTGTGTGCTCTTTCCTAGGGCTGTGCATCAGTGACTTATGGTTGTGTTCAGGCAATGGAAAGCAGTACTTAGAGAAGTCAGGTCTTTTCCTCATTTCCTCTATGTCTCTGTAGCATCTCACACAGAAGAATGTTTTTTTCCCTATGATTCCAACTTCAGACAGAAGCTCCCTCTTCTCTGCTCTATCACCCTATGGTTTTGGCTTCTATTTAATGATTCTAGACTCTGGGCTTGGGTAAAACTACTTTCTTTCAATAGCTTCTTTGAAGCAATCGTGGCATTGTCCTCTGACACTGATCAATGAGCTTGTCGGCCTTTTCCATTACTCATGTAATCAGTTCCCTCTATTTAGATATTCAGTGTAGTTTATATTACTATTATTAGATCATTATTGACACAATAGTTAACAAAAATACAATACTAGTGATAATGAGGTACCCAGGAAATTGAATAGAGATAAGTTTCCATGTGTTATATTTTGTAGTTTGTTGTGTTCTGTTCTCCTGATTTCAATATTTCCATCAATAACTGTTCTGAATTTGTGTTGATTAGGAATAGGCTCAAAAGGAGTTATAAATACTGGGTCAAAAGAATGAGAGTCATTAAGGAAAATAACAATTCCTTAAGCAAAATTATACAAATACATTTTTGTTTTGTTTAGGAATAGTGATCAGTTTAAGGAGTAATGCTTTTTAAATTATTTAAGGATAATAAATGCTAATACTAGGTAGAAACTAAACAGAAAACAGTAAAAATAAGCAGATCTTTTATGTGAACTAGACAGATTTTCAGCCTCTTAGTGCTAACACTAATAAGCATCCTCTCCTTCTAAAAACCAGCCTCCAGGGTCCCCCATAAATCCAGTGAGCAGAGCTGGTCTCATCATCTTTAGGTCTTGTATTTTCAAAGAAATAAACATTGGTAATATTAGCATCTTTATCACCTCCCCCCACAGACCTGTGTAGACTAACACATTCATTCTATAAATTATCTTGTGTTTCCAATTATCCTGATAGTTTAAAAACATCTTTTTTTGTCTAAACTTAATACTTTTTATTAGGAAGTAATAATAGAGGCATGAAAGTTACTCTATTAAGAAATCTTAGCTTCTGCTCATAGCTTTGCAGTAACATTTCTATTACTGGGGTTCTAATTCTGGTTTTTGTCCCCAAGGATAGAATGACCTTGGCAAGCCACCAAATCCTATTGTGCCTTCTTTCACTTGCAAAGTACAAGTGCCCTTACCTTCCAAAGAAATATGCCTCACAATGTTCTGCAAATGAGAATAATTCTGAATATACTGTTGTATGTCTTATGGATAATAAAGACTGAGCAGCAGGCCGAAAATGAAACCGCCTTTCCCCCTTCCCTCTCCTCTGTCTAAGAAAGGCAGGCAGGCTAGAAAGATACCAGGATTTCTATGGCCTATGGGAAAATTGAAAAAGGAGTAAAATTGGCATTTGGTTCTACTTTCTTTCTCTACTTCCCACGCCCCCATCTTCTCTTTCTTCTTCCTTTCTACATCTACATCAAATGTACTTGCTGTTTGTGAAAGAAAGCAGTTCAGAGCAGTCTGTGGAATTGAAGGTCCATTTAAATTTTAAAGGCATGAGTAAACATGAGCCTGAGTCAGGTCCCACACCCAACAAGGTTATTGACCAAAAGGCACCGTTTTAGCTTACAGTAATCAAACTGATGCTGTAAAAGGATTACAGATTTACAAGTGACCCCCCTACCATTTCTTCATACCATTTCTTCATATTCTTGAGTTCATGATGTCAAAAACAAGGTATAGCCAATCAGTTGCCTGCATTCTTTTAAATGGATCAATGTAAACTCTTGACAAACGACTTGTAACCTTCCCTCCTCTTGACCTCTTTTTTTGTAACATAGCTTTCTTTTGTTGTTGTTGTTGGGTGTTTTGTTTTGTTTTGTTTTGTTTTGTTTTGTTTTCTGATGAGCACACTTCTGGAAAGCCAGAGTCCATTCTTCTGGGAAATTTGTCCAAAGGCCTGGCTCAAATAAACTACTTTTATTTCATGTGTTAGGTCTCGGCGTTCTTTTTATGTAGACAGATCCATCCCTATTACACCAGACCAGTCTTCAAAACTCCTAAAATTTAATTTTCTTCGTCCTCTCCAGGAAAGCAGCATATTCTTAGTAGATAATATACTTCTGGTTGAGGCTGTTTGGAAAGCCAAGCCCTGCTCTGCTAGGCAAGCCATGCACTTCACAAGAGACTGTAGAGCAGGGACACATTTTCATTTGTTCACCCAGACAGGTATCTTTTTAAAATTACACAAAGGTATCACATGGCTAACAAAGGCCTTGCTTCTGCACCCTCTTCTACAATTGCAAACAAAATCCCTGAGTTCCTGGCTATCAGATACTATCTGGCTGTCTAATTAAAGTAATTTACATTAGAGCATTTCCAAAGTTAAATTTAGTGGTCGATAAATGCCGTGAATCATCTCAGTCCCAACTTTCATTCAACTTTCTCACAGTTTTTGTCCCCCACATAGTTTCTGATTTTTTTTTTTTTCAGTTTCACTGTACATTTACTTTTTTTGGAGAGATTTTTGCAATAGGGCACATGCACTTGCCAGAGGGCGTGTGCGCTCACCAGTGAAACAGAGAGAGACAGAGAGGAGAAAGTGAAAACTCACCCCCCCACAGGGGGATGGCCACACCACAATCCCTTCTCGTCCATTCTCCTCTTGGGATCTTGGGCATGCACACACACATGCCCAGCATGAGTTTCAAGTCACCAGGTCTGGGATTCAAACTGCAGTCCACTGCATGGGAGTTCAGTAATGTAATTATTGCATAATCTGCTGGTCCCCCATAAATAATTCTTAAAAAAAAATTTTTTTAATTAAAGTTACTTCTATATGCCTTTTATAGCAAAGAATTTATTGATGAAGAGAAGAGGATAGAGAAAGGTAGCAAGAGAACAAATAGAGAGGCATGACATTAGTGGGACACAGATATGGCTTGTTACCTGTTGATGACGACATGTATAGTATTATCAACTGGATGGGTCTGAGAAGTATTTAATGATGGGTAAAGTTTTTTTTACAAACAAAATGAGAAATAGTTGACTATTTATTGACTGGTTAAAAAAATAATTGGAATAATAATAATAATGAACGGAAAAAACAATGAAAAGATATTGAATGATGAAGTGGGGATTTTAATGTCTCGGTATTAACTGACATGCATGGCATTCCCTTTTGAAAAAGCAATGTAATACACTGTAAAGGTATATGCAATTCAATGTAATATAAACAAGATTATGATGATAATAAATAATAAATAAATAAAAAGAATTTATTGAATAATTAAATGTCGCCTATGCATAGCATCTTTCTCCCCTAAGCCTAAACATATGTTAAGAAACAAACTTCCCTTCTAATTTTTGTAAAGTCTCTTTTAAAAATAAAATAAACAGGGGGCTGGCAGGTAGTGAGGCAGTTAAAGATGCTGATTCCAAGATGGTTGATTATGATTCGAATTCCAAACCTGGTGGCTTGCTTTCTCGCTTTCCCTTTCTCTCTCTCTCTCTGTTTGGTCAAATTTATAAATAATAATAACAAATGGAATAAAATATAATAAATATTTCTAAAAAAAAGAATGAAATGAACAAATAAACTCTATTCTGCACTTAAAAACTAGTCCTTCTCAAAACATAATACTGTAAACACTGTAAAATTCACATTAACCTAAGAAAGATTACTGATACTGCTTTTTATTTTTACCATCTAGATTAAGAATATTTAAGAATAAAGTGGATGACACATACTTGTCTTCTAATTATAATTCGGGACATGGTTATCAACGCTGTTAATGGATCAGCTGTGTGCCTTGTCATCACTTACCCCACACCTCTCCCTGGGGGGGCAAGTCAGAAGTTTCAGAATGTTCTCAGTTACCTGGTTCTGCTGTGGGGTAATGTTAGACTGGAAGTAAGACAATGCCGAAGGTGACCAAACTCTTGCACAGAAGTTTACTTTGCCATACCCTCCTCCCAAAAGCTCCATTTGTTATAAAACTGCTAGATCAGTAATCAGAAATTCTGTGCCTTACTGGACCCCTTCTATGATTACTAGACTGCTGCTGTGTTTTGGGCTCTTCATTTTATTATTTTTTTAATTAAAATTATTTGTGTGTGTGTGAGAGTGTACATACACACATGTAAGAAAGAGAAAGGGAGACAAAGGAGCACCCTCCATAGAGTCTATTCCCTTCCTCTGGTCTTCCAGTACTTTGAATCCTGGCCATTTATACACATTAGAGGGTTTCAGGCTGACAAAGCCGGGGTTTTGAAGTAAGGTCGCCACGTGGGATCCAGCTTCTCCCGAGCAGCACATTAGCCCTGTGTCAGGGAGTCGGCTCCTAGTTTCTTCATTTTAAAAATACTTTAGGGATCACCAGATGGCAAAGTGGTTACGTTGCTGGACTCCCACGTAGTCAACCACGGTTAGAGTCTTGGACCTGGCAGCCTGAAACTCATGCCGGGTGCATGTGCATGCTTGCCCAAAATCCCAAGGGGGATAATGGAGAAGGGATTATAGTTTGGCCATCCCTGCCAGGGTGATTTCTCACTTTCTGCCTCCCTGTCTCTCTGGTGAGCACACGCGCTCTATAGCAAAAATCTCTCTCTAAAAAAAAAAAAAACTTTAAAAAATATTTCTCCTTCCTCATGATAAAAGTGATTTAAAGTGATCTAATGAAGAAGTTATATATTAAAATGCATTGTAATCTACAAAAAACAAATGTATATAACAGCTACATTGTATTCAGTACTGATTAAGTGTTGGGAATTATATTAGATGTTATACATACATTACTTTAAATTCTCAAGCAATCTTGTAAGTCTGATATAATTATATACTGTTAGATTGTCAGAGAAGTCATGACCTATTTTTCATTTTTTCTGTTCAAAAAATGACTTTTCTGACAACCCAGTATACAAAAGTCAACTGAAATTATGTAAGATTAGGTGACTTGCCAAGGTTATTATGAATCTCAGAACTGACAGTGCTCGCCCCTTTACTCAGGTTGCTAGGAAGCTCACAGCAAAATTTATGATCCACCTTTAGTAAGTGGAAAGACCTGTAATACATATTTAAGGTAACTAATTCTTCTCCAACTTTATATTACTATTCTATTCCTCTGATTTCCTAATGTATTCTATTTTTTTAGATGTGACTCAATGTAGTGCTATAAGCTGTCCACTCTAGTAAGATAGTTATAACTAATAATAATTATAATTATTGTATGTGAAAACACAAGAACTAGGCAGTAATCCAAAGTACCAACTAGTCAATCATAGGAAAGAAAGGACTAGAACTGCTAGGCTGTATGAAAAATTGAAAGGGTACATTGAATGTATAGCAAAGTCCTAAAAGAATTCAAGTAGGATCTATAAAGTGTGCATGCATCGGCTTAATATTTTCTGGATTTTCAGTCTTTCACTGTAACAGGCACTCTGGGCGTAAGTTAGAAAGCACAGAACAAGCCTCAGAGATTCACAAGACTAAATAAAGAGCATGGGTACACCTGCTATTTGACTATCTGATATTACCTCATTCTGTGCACTGATTTTAAATTCTTCCTAGATTTTTAAAATTTATTCTTTGTATTACTTCTATTTAAGTCTCAAGAGAAATTCTTGGATCGTAAATGACCAAACCACAAATGATTATTATTTTCTAGTTCTTGACTGTCAAATTGATTCTAACTAAATGGAAAGTTTTCTTTCAGATCTTATTTACAGGGTCACTAATACAACGTGCCCAGTATTAAATTATGTAAAGCATCCATTAAAGTAGGAGGCTGGTCTGATTAAGAAAAGTTTACTCTTTTGAATCCCTTAAATTATGGTAGCTTACACATAAAGACACCAGGATATGATAGAAAGAGAGAGAGAAAAAGAACATTTAAACCATTACACATTTAGAAAAAGTACCAAGGTTAATTTAAAGGACATAGCAATTCCTACAATGCTATCATAGTAACACTCATTTTTTGGTAACTGGAAAATATTCAATATAAGACAATCATACCCTTCATGGTTTGTCATTAAATCCTCTGTCCTAAAATATAATCTATATAAAAGAAGCTCTTAGGCTAGATTTTGAAAATACAGTCCTTTCTGCTATGACAAAGACAGTCCTGAAAAAGTTTATCCTCAAAATTATTTACCAAAAATAAGAGTTATATGAGAAAACTGGGTTAAAGGAAGACAATTCAGAGATGACAGACTAACAAAAACAGTACCAATTCTGATAAAATACTAGCACAATATTGTAATGACATGGCAAACTCAGAACAAACACTGTTTAATGCAGCCGAATAACAGAATAAGAGTAAATATAGGACTTTGTCTTTTTATTTTTTTCATAAAGTTGAAATGAGTTAATAAGGGAGGGTTGAGGCTGCTGAGTAATAGAGACAAGAAGACAATGCATAAAGAAAGAAACATACAAGACTTCTATGACAGAACATGTGGTCGACCTGAGCAAAACAAATATGGAGCAAGCCATCATTGTGTACAGTTCCATTGTCCTCTGCTGTTCAATTGTGTTAATGTGTTATTGTAATTCAACATCGGCCTCTATATTACTTAGGGGCACAAAATAAGTCAATTATGAGCTAATTTGTGTTGCAAAAACCAAGTTGTTAGCAGAACAGATTATTCTATCATCATAGCTTTTCAAGATTCATGTTGAAAGGATAGAAATTTAAAATATCCCGCCAAACAAATTTACTCCTGAGAAGGGAGAGAACATCTCTCAGTATTAGAAGAGAATATAGTTACAGCAATAGGTCTGGTACCCAGTAAATGCTCAGTGAGTGTTGGCAGCAGCTGTTCTACACCTTCTGAGTGCTACTTCTATTAATGATGGAAATTAAAAGAGGTCCAAGGTAGATACTTGGAATTTATCCAATATCTATTATTCCCTAAAAATTACTTTAGGTGCTCTGATGCATCACTTTTCTTTTTGTACTCCTCTTTCTTGCAGAATTTGACTTCTGGTTACTTCCTTCACTACCTTACAGTTATTTGCTGATTATAAAATGATGTTTAAAACCTTACTCAGTAGGGCCAGCAGATGTCATAGTATTTAAGACACCGGACTCTCACAGGGTCGACTCTAGTTCGAGTCCCAGACCTGGAGGCTTGAAACTCACCCTAGGTCTATGTGTGTGCATGCCCAAAATCCTGAGAGAAGAATGGAGGAGAAGGGACTGCGGCGGGGCTATCCCCACCCCCCGGGGGGGTGGGGTGGATTCCTTTCTATGTCCCTGTCTCTCTGGGGAATGCACATGCCATATAACAAAAATCTCAAATAAAATTTTAAAAAGAAGCCTTATTAAACAATTTTAAAAATTTGTCAAAATAGCTTGTCATTACCACAAATGGAATTCTCTATACATTTATTTTTAAATTAAATTTAATTAATTATTATTTTTGTAAAGAATTATTTATTTATTTTTATTTATTATTGCTATTATTATTTTTAAATTTCCTATAGGGCAAGTGCACTCAGAGAGAGAGAAAGAGAGAGAGAGAGAGAGGGAAAGTGAGAAAGCAAGCTGCCAGTTCAAGACTCGAACTGTGGTCAGCTATGTAGAAATTTAGTTCCTTGACCACGATAGCACCTGCTGGCCCAAATTTATTATTATTTTTAAATTTTTCTATAAGGCATGTGTGCTCATCAGAGAGAGATGAGAGAGGAAGAGACAGAGAGACAGAGAGACAAAGAGAGAAAGTGAGAAAGTAAGCCACCAGATCTGGGACTTGAACCATTGTTGGCTATGTGAGAGTTCAGCAGCTTAACTACCATGCCACCTGCTGTCCTCTCCACATTTATTTTTTAAATTAACTAAGATTTGTTTTTGAGAATTCTATGTGTAATATTGGGTTGTCAGAAAAGTTATAACACATTTTTGCCTAGAAAAAAATACATCATGACTTTACTGACAACCTAATATGTACAATCAATCCTCTTTGTGACAATTAGTCGTCTATTGCATAGTTACACTATCTAGCTCTATTGTATCCAATATGGTTGCCACTAGCCACATGGGACTATTCCATGTTAAGCTAATTAAACTTAAAAATTCTGTTCTTCGGATGCACTAGCCATGACTCTTCTGACAGCCCGACAGATTCCATGAAAGCAGGTCCTAGCTTACACAGATTATGTTCAGAGAACTTCATTTAACTTGAGTAGCAGAAAATAAGTTTCAGTATGTAACTCAATTGCCTCAACTTCTGAACTAGTTAGGGCTCATATTAATGGAGAAAAAAAGATCATTAATTATTTGTGTATCCATGATGTAATTATGTTAACTTAACTCCTTATAACTTGCTAAAAGCTGAAACAAAAGACAAAGATAGTATTAGAAATGTCAACCTGCCCATAGCAGCTTCTACAATTTGAGTATCTAACATACAGATAATAAATAAAATGCAACAACTCTGAGGTTTCTGGCTCTTCTTTTTTCTTTCTCCCTTATCATACATGCATTGTACACCCCTACCATTACATAATAATGTAAATACTGAGGAATTGAGAGGTAGGTTTGACTCTCGTCCGCCTACCTAACAGTTCAATAAATAGTAGATATTCAATTCTTTTATCCTCATATAAAACCTCTACTCCTTTGATGTTCCTGTCATCCTTCCAATCACTATCTGACTTACACTCTATAGCTCAATAAATGAGGATCATTTCTCACGTTTATTAGGATGTTTGAAATGTGGCTCACAGTCTCACTCTGTATAACAAGGTCTAACTGATATTATCCTGAGTGATTCAACATCCACATGGAAGACCCTCCAAACTCACTAGCTTTGAAGTTCTTTGAACTCCTTCACCTCTGTTCAAAGTTAGGCATACACTCTCAAGGCCACAGTCTAGATTTGTCATTTTTGTCAACATTCTCACTTGTCATATCTTAAATTCAAGTACATTCCATTCTCTGATCTCCTCACCTGATTTTTTTCTTACTACATTGGTTCTTTGATTTTTATGGCTTTTTGAAGTTAGGTCCTTAATGTTCTCCTTTTTTAGGCCTCTTTAGACTCTGTTGTCACTCCTAGTGTAGAGCCCATGGCTTGGCACTTAATCATTCTCACCAATATCCTAAAACTCATCTAGATGAGTTTACTGTTGTGTTGTAATCTAGACTTTCTTCAACCAGTCCTCATCTAAAGGATGAATTGAGGCTCTTTCAAAGGCTTCTTAATGTCTCAAGATAAAGATCATACTTTTTAACCTCTAGGCGTTGCTCTTAACTTTCCTTCAGCCTAGAATGCTCTGATTGTTACATTTTTCTTCTTTTCAGCCCAGCTCCAATTTGCTCTACAGGTCCTTTAGCACCCAATGGGAAAAAAAAAAAATCTCTACATTCCTAATTAAGCTAGTCTAATATACTAACAGGCATTCAGTTACTTTTTGAAATGAATGTATAAATAAATAATGCCAGTAACATGAGAAGATAGTTGTAATTAAAGCTATGCATACTTACTCTGAGATACAATTAGAATACAATTAAATATCATAAATAAACTACAAGTGCAATAGAAGATATTATAAGAGGAAAAAAGAGCAGGATAGGCAGATTAGGAGTCAAGGGTTGTAGAGACCAGGAAGGGTTGCAAGTGTAAATACAGTATTCAGGCTGAGATAATTGAGATGGTGAGAACTGAATAAAGGTGAAGTGATAAAATTAGACATGGAACATGCAATGCAAAAATTCTAAGGTGGGAACAAGGCTGGCACTTTTGAGGAAGGAGGCCCATGTGGCTAGAACAGTGAATGAAGAAGTAAATAGTAAGAGATGAGTTCAGAGAAGTAATGAAAGCCAAATTATATAGACTGCAGACCTTTGAAAGGACTTTGGGTTTAAGTAAAATGGCTAGCCATTGTAGGGTTTTGAGTAAAGGATAACCTGACTCACTTTGCCTCCTATGTTGAAGACTGTAGGGGGCAAGAGTAGTAACAGAAAATCCTTGTAAGAGGCTATTAAGGTAATTAATTGAAAAACAGTAGTAACTGAGACCAGAGCGGTAGCAGTGGAGGACATGGTCAGATTTATAACATATTTTGAAGGCAAAATCAACAGGATTTCCTGACAGATTGGATATAGACTCTGAGACAGAGACACCAGTCAATAGAGACAAAGACCTTTAGTTTAACCAAATGTAGTTGATATGAGATGGGGAAAACTGCTAAAAGAACACAACTGTGATAATGTTTCGGAGATAACATTTTTTGAGAGGTTTTTGCTATAGGGAGTGTGTGCTCACCAGACAAACAGAGACAGAGAGACAGAAAGCGAGAAATCACCCCCCAGGAGGATGGCCACACCATGTTCCCTTCTCCTCCATTCTCCTCTTGGATCTTAGGCACGCATGCACACACACCCAGCGTGAGTTTTAAGCCACCAGGTCCAGGACTCGAACTGCAGTTGACTACATGGGAGTCCAGTGACATAGCCATTGCGCTAGCTGCTGGTCCCTGGAGATAACATTTAAACATGCTACAAATTAGGTATCTATTAAAAGTCAAATCAAGTAGTAAGATATGGGCCTGGAATCCATGGAAGAAGTTTGAATTGAAGATAAAAATTCAAGGTCAAATGGCATCAAAACAATGAAACAAGAAAATCAGTATTGGTAGAACACAGAACAAGGCCAAGGATTATGGCCTCGGTACTCTCTCTAACATTAGGAGGTCAGAGACAGAAGGAATCAGCAAAGGAGATTGAGGAGTAAGCAGTGATATAAAAGAATGACCAACAGTCTGCAGTGTCCTCGAAGCTTAGTGAAAGTCAAATAAGAAGACTCACAATTGGCTGTTGGATTTAAGCAATATAAAGTCATGTATGACTTGACAAGAGAATTTTAATAGAATGATGAAGGCAAAACCTGACAGGAAAATTTTAGAAAGAATGAGAAGAAAGGACCTGGATTCAATAAAGATAGGCAAGTCTTTTCAGGAATTCTATTTCAAAGGGAAGCAAAGAAATAAGAAATTAACTAGCAAGGTTTTTTGTTTGTTTCTTGCTTGCTTGCTCTTACTTGGGAATGTATGTGTATGGTTCTGGAAAAATCCAGAAGAGAATGTTGGACCAATTGTCTACATATTTATGAAAGCACCAAGAATTTGAGAGGATAGCATTAGAGAGAAAATGAGTGAGGGATCGTGGGTTAATGGTTCAATGACATAAATTAAAAGCTGTAATTTTTACACAGAAGGGAGGTAGAATGATTAGGAAGGAATAATAAGATATTGCGTCGTTGGCAAATCATGATGGATTTTTGCATAGAAAAACATAGAAAATATATCATGACTTGGATTCCAACAACCCAATAGATAAAGATAGACAATCCAGGCCAGCGGGTGGCTTGGTGGTTAAGGCAGCTGGAACCCACATGGACAACTTCATGGTTGAGTCCTGGATCTGATAGCCTGAAAAACACAATGGTCACATGTACATGCATGTCCAAAATCCTGAAAGGAGAGTGGAGAAGAAGGGATTGAAGTGTGACTGCCTTCCCATGAGGGGTGCCTTCTCACTTTCTCTCTCTCTCTTTCGCTCTGCCTCTCTCCAGTGAGCATGTGCATCCTCTGGCAAATTAAAAAACAAACAAACAAACAAAAAACCACACATAGAGTCTACTTTATTCGTTCAAGTACTACGGGTAAAAACAGAAGTACCCAGTCTAGAGACTACCGAAGGAAGGAGCATGATCTTCAGAGGAGAGTCAGCTTCCATTATTTCAAGAGAGTGAAGGAAAGGAAAATTCAGAGAAGTCAAAGATATAAGAGATTCTGTCGATGATGGGCATGGATTTCTGAGAACAAGGAGAGTTTCAGTAGTTGGGCAATGACAGGATATGGAGCAGAGGAGATAATGCAGTCTTACAGGATTGGATGGTAAGAGAAAAGAGACAATGTAGAAGTCAGGAGCTTCTTGCAGTGGCAAGCATAAAAGAACACAAAAGATATATGAGAAAGTCAGTCTTAGTGGATTCAAGACTGGTGTAGCTGTGAGTATTGTGGGGTGAGGCCGTTAAAGGTGTGCATTCTCTTTCAGGAGACCTATTGGGAAAGACAGCCCTTGCTGCTTAGTGCCCGAGCTCCCCTTGACCCCTAGAGATGGAATCAATGGAGCCAAAGCCACTAGGTCCACTCATTATTGACAATTTAAGAACTCATGTGCCCCTCACACACATGGATTTCTAATCAAACAGCTTACACTTTTAAAATTTTCCCTGCTCTAGGGGAAGAGTAAGCTAATTTTTCACAGCAGATTTTGGTTTTACTTACATCTGTGTTACAGGAGCGATACCGTTTCCTTTCCCCAAGGCAGTATTTTCCACCTCCTGAAGGTCTGAAAAAACATTTTGTTGAACATGTGAATATAATATATCTATCTACACAAAGAATACATATATTGTTTGATGAAATCATATTAAAGTTTAAGAAAACACTAAATTTGACATTTTATTAATTAATAAAATAATAATTATGCTGATGATCATTAGCAATAACAAATTTGGTTGTTTAACATAAAAATTAACCAATTTACTATGAGTAATTTTTAAGACTCTTAATAGTCAGGATTTACATCCCAAGAAAATTCAATTAAATCAATGTATTTTCTAATTATCATGGTATTAAGTTCAGTAACAATGAACTAAACATACCACTTATATAATGAAAAGCCACTTAAATCATATTCAACAAACCCAAAATTTGATGCTCTATGTTAACCAAATAAGAAATAGAAAGTTTGGGTTCTTTCCAGATGGGAAACAAGGAGAAGACACTGAATAACTCTCTGGAAATAGTTCAAGGTAAATAATACAGAAATAAATTTCTATCTCATTTCAAATATTACAAAAAAATTTAAAAAATTAAATTAAAAAATCAGATGGCTTTGCATTATATAAATACTTTATACCCAAATTAATGAAAAATGATATTAAATGCTTGATTTACAGAAGTTAACCGTTCAAGTATTTAACTTTAGGGAAAGTTATATCTATCTACTTTTTGGATATACTATTACTGAACGGAAAATGACAACTTCTTTAAAAGAAGTCCAGGTCATTCCTTTAAGTATCTGGGCGTGTTGGTTATCATAGGGTTTTTATATTTTGGTTATTAATTTACAGCAGCCTTCAGGTGAACTGAGGTTAATTATTCTGTACTTGTTTAAAAAAGGTCAAGCCTAAATTATAGTTGTGGCTCAAAGGTATCAATGGAATAATTACAGTTACATTTTGAATACATTTTGAATGCCAGTGAATGCTGACTCTTAGCAAGCGAAAGAAATATTTCAGCTTGAACCAGCGTGAGAGAACGAGGTTGGTCAGACAAAAAACAAGGTAGTGAGGATGCTGGTAGCATGCCTGCTTTACGAATGGGTGACAGGAAGCTCTATAAGCACGAAGGTAATAATAACAGAACAAAAATTTTTAAAAATGTCAAGGTAAAGAGAACAAAAGAATCAAAGAGTGGGGCCCTGAGTTAAAATGAAAACACAAAACAAAAGATAATAAAAATTGATCATCTTTTAACCCAGAGAGGAGGAAAAAGTGTCATCAGTGCATTGCTCTACACCAAATACAAGTCAGGGAGAGGCCCTGAACCTGAGTTTGAGATGAAAAAGGGCAGTTGCATGCTGCAGCTAAGGGCAGTCCAGTCTCGGAAAGGCCAGGAAAGCATGTCTAGAGGATGGTTCACCTGTAAATGGGCATTGGTGGGAGGGAGAAAGACAGAGCTCCCCGAGAATACTGACGGGCTGGCCTCATGCCAGGGGGACTCTGGCTGGAGAAAAGGGTGGTGGGAGAGGCTCAGGCTGACCTGCGTAAAACAGTCGTGGGGAGAAAAGTGGTGGCAGCTCTGGAAGATGATTAATGGGGGCATGTGAATGGAAACTATTTTAACACACGGGCAGTATTCTTTTCATTGTGATTTGTGATGCGAATCAAGGCATTTCAACCCTTGAAGTGCTCTCATTGGTCCTTTTAATACTAATGTAGCAGTAATAATTTTATGTGACATGTGAAAAGACCTTAGGTTTCCTGGGAATAATGGTAATGGAGCTAAGACCAGACCTGGATTCATCCATAATTCAGTAGTTTGGGGAGGAGGAAATCTATCTGATTATTACTAGATTAAAAGTCTGGCTTATCTAGGGCAGATACACAATGCTTTTCTATTTTTTAAATTTTATTTTTAGTTACACAATAAGAGGAAAGGAAGAAAAATAATCTGTTTAACAAAGCTCCTCCACTTTCCTGTGCCTATGGCTTGTTCTGAAGACAAGCGTTTGGCTCACTAGTGAAACGTTTTTACAGATAACATGTGAAACCACAGCTCTGAATCATTTCCAACTGTGTCTTTTTGTTGGCTCCGGCTTACTTTAGCTACTTACGCTGGACTGTCACAGTGTCTTAGGGATGAGGAGACGCCTCCCCCGCAGGTCCTGCTGCACTCTCCCCATAGTGACCAGGGACCCCAGCCCCCATCTATGCTCTGGGGCCAAGTGCCAAAAGGAACACAATCTCCCTGATAACACCACTGCAAGATTTCACAGAAAACACAAAATTAGCTTTTAGGCACGTAGAAGTATCAGAAATACATAAAGGTCAGGTAATGACCAGTTACAGGCATTAGCATTCTACTAGATAACAGACAGTTCTTTAACTCTGTATAGACTGGTGAAAGTGCATGCCGTTTGCAAATTATCTTGTCAGGTCATGATTTCTAAATCTGTAACGTGGACCAGAATTCTAAAAAAACTTGACTTTGCTTCTTCTCTCTCATTTCTCCTCCGCCAGACTTTTGGTGTTTCTCATTATGGAGCTAGCTACAGACCTCGAAGTCTTTTTTAGATATTTCAGTATTTTCTAAAAAGAATTTTCTTTATATTCCACTATTATTAAACTCATGGAATGATAATGCAATATGGAAAGTTCTCCAGTAAGGAATTTTTATGATAGTAATTGCTCTTTCTTAAGAAAAAAAAAAAAAAAAAAGACTGGTTGAGGCTACAATAGTAAAAGAATGTGTTGTGGCATTTCATCTACACAAACATTGCAGACATAATAAAAGTAATGCCAAGACACTAGGGACTTGGTACAAAAAACCCCTTACATACACTGACTAGCCCTGCGTATGGTCGCTGCATGAACATGTGTACTGGAATTCTGCTCAGCTTACTCTCTGCAATAAACCACACATACTGCTCCTAAGTAGAGCACCAGGAATAATTTATTGAGACACAGAGATCGCATAATCAGCTCATAACTCTAGCATGATAAATCTTATTTGCAGAATATGGCAAAATGAAAGTCTTTTTTTAAAAAAAAACAAACATTCTTAGGCTTTTATTGGTACATTTTTCTGAATCATCAAACTCTGACAAACCATACTGATGCTATGAAAGTCACTTGTTTATATGAATACCAATAGGGAACATGGCTATTCAAATTGTCAGCAGTGTTGGGTTGTTAAATACACATTCAACCTTATATTAAAATATGAAGGGATTATGAAAGCGCGTACTCTATAGCGATGCTTTAAAGGCAATCAGTTTATTGTACTAATTCTGTCACTAAGCTTTGTTTGTTTTACCTCTGAGATGTAGCCAGAATTCTTTCACTTTTCACCTTCCTCACTGCTACCCCCTAGACCAAACTTCAAATAGTACAGCTTCTTACCTGATCACTCTGCCTCCACTTGTTTTCTATCATAATTTATTTTCTAGAGAGCATGCAGAGAGAGATCTTTCAAAAGCATTATCCTATCATGTCACCTTCTGCTTAACCCACCAGTGATTTCCTACCTTCCTTAACTGTGCTGAATGGCAGACTTAATGGCCTAACCCCTGCTTCCTTTTTCAGCCTCAATCTCCCCCTTCACAGACTGCCTCAAACACATTGGCTTTTCCTTTTCTTTAATACACTAAACTTGTTCCCTCCTCAGGGCACTTGCATGTGCTGGTCCTTCTGGTAATCCTTGTCTCCCAATTTCTCATACTGCTGTCTTTTATTATCCAGGTTCAGTTCAAGTATTATTTCAACAGGTAGGTCTTTCCTTGGCCACTGTTTCTCTGAAGTGGTACCTTACCATCCCTTCCTGCCTCATTTCCTCACAGGTTGTAACAGTGGCTGCATCCTCTCGTTTTTGTCCCTCTTATCATTTGACACAACGTTAAATTACCCTGTTTATTTTGCAAGTTACTTTTTTTTCATCTCCCCTCTTTAAAACGTAAAAGTCTTGAGAGCTATGTACAGCTATTTAAGTTTAAATTAATTAAAAGAGAAAATTCAGTTGTTCAGACCCACTGGCCGCATTTCAAGGACCGCACTGTCACATGTAAATATGGTTTCTATGCTGGACAGAGCAAACACAAGATTTTCATCATCACAGAATGTCTTATTGGAAACAATAAATTCCTAGAATAGAGACTGACATGTTATAGGCATATAACACTCATTTATTTAATAAATGCATAATCAGCCAAATTATAGAATTCTGTGTCCTATTTTAGTTAACTACATGTTAAGAAGGAACTAGAGCTACAGGAGGGTAAAGGAAGTCAAATTCACATTTATTTCTCTGGTAGCTGGCAGAAAACTGGCACTCTGATATTTTTTTTTTTTTTTTTTTTTTGAGAGTTAGCTATAGGGCACGTGCACTCACTGGAGAGACAGAGAAAGACAGAGAGAGACGGAAAGTGAGAAATACCCCCCCAGGGGTCATGGCCATGCCACAATCCCTTCTCTTCCATTCGCCACTCATGATTCTGGGCACGGACACATACAAGTCTGGCATTGAGTTTTAAGCCGCCAGGTCTGGAACTTAAACCACAGTTGACTACACGGGTGTCCAGCAATGTAACCAATACACCATATGCTAGTCGCATCAGCGAATATTTTAGTAGTTGTTACAACATAAAAAACTATTTAGAGGAGTGCTGAGCAATTATTATTTGTAAAAAATTAGATTACTAGGGAAAACATTATGACCCTACATATGATAAACATTAAATAAGATATTAACATAGTGGTTAAGGTGCTGGACTCCCACATGGTTGATCATAGTTTGAGACCCAGATCTGGTAGCTTAAAACTCACCCTAGGCATGAGTGAGTATGTGCCCAAAATCCCAAGAGGAGAATGAAAAAGAAGGGATTGTGGTGTGACCATCCACCCAGGGGGCGTGATTTCTCTCTGTCTCTCTATCTCTGTATTGCTGGTGAGTGCACGCATCCTATAACAAAAATCTCTAAAGACAAAAAAAGAAAGAAAAGAACATTATAAATTTTGGAAAAATGAAAATTATTACAAAGAAAAAGTCACCTGTCCAAAGTGATGAAGAGGTAGTTGGCTCATTTTTATAATGATATACCAATTGTGTTAGAGCTTCACTTATAAGAAAGTGACAACATCAAGCCAAATAATCTACACTTTGTTTCCTCGTTTGTTTTGTTGCTATATGAGTCATATCCTTGCCAGGGAGGGAGAGAGAAAGGGAGAGAAAGTGATAAATCACCCCCTGGGGGTATAGCCACACTACAATCATTTCTCCTTCACTCTCCTCAGGATTCAGGGCACAAACACACACATGCCCTGCATGTTTTTCAGCGTGCTATGTTCAGAACCCAAACTGTGCTTCAGCCATGTGGAATCCAGCTGCCTTAATCTCCATGCCACCAACTGGCCCAATAACCTCCGATTTTGCACTTCTCTTACTAGCTTTGGAAAGGAATACTTATGCCTGCACCTATTTTCTGAGCCCATATCAAGAGATCTTTCTAAACACACTGGGCACATGTGTGCCAATGATCAGGAGCCAGTTGAAGCTGGGGGTGGATTGCCATGTGATGACTATATTGGAAGTGCCTGTTTATCAATCTCTCTCTGTGTGTCTTTCACTCATGGAAGAAAAAAAAATCAACTTTAAAAATCCTTCTTTCACTTGTTTTCTCATAAGAAAATTAAAAACACCTTAAAATTTCCCTATTATTTTTTTAAAAGTTAGAAACTGAGCTTTACTGGTTTCAAACAATATTAAAGCTTAAATTTACATTTATTTTATATAATTCCAAATTTCAGAAAATGCTCAAAGAGACTTTAAAATTCTAAGTATTTAAGATGAAGAAACTTGAATCTGAAGAAGTTGACTTGCCTAAGATCATTTATTGAGAAGAAAGGGATTACCTTTCTAAAAACACACAAAATCAGTGAAAAAAAAATCAGAGGTGTATAATTATGTAATTGAAGATACCAAAGAGCACATGTAATTGCCAGAGAGAGACTATGGTGGTGGTGGTGGGGGGGGGCGCAAGGGGAGTGGGGAGGACAGTGCAGCCTGTGGGGCCTCAAAGGCCATCTGCCAGAGGTGGCAGCCAGGATGCCCCCACAAAAGTGAGATCTTGGGCCGCCACACACAAGGGCCTGGCATGTTCCTCAAGCCCCTGGTCCAGGACTTGAACCATGCTGTCGGCCATGTGAGATCCCACTGCCTTAACCATCACACCACTAGCTGGCCCTTTATATGATTGTTTTTACTAAATAAAATATGAGACAACACTAGAAATTAAAACAAAACAAAACAAAACGAAAACCCACTCAGCTATGATTGCATTTTATTTTGGAAATCCTTGATAAGACCTACAGTTTGTAGAGAAAAATGTTACCGTTTTCATTTTTTCAGGAGACTAAGGAATTATGATGGCCAGAAGAATACTGAAAAATATAGGTTCCAAAGTACTTAATAATATTGCTCTATGTAGAGAGTGGCCAATCCAAGCAAGCACAATGTTACCTTTAAACACATACAGATACTCGGTTCTATGATCTATGGGCCTTCATTTGCAAGGCTAAATAAATGCCATCAACATATGAATATGTTAGCTGCCTCTGTGTTCAAAACTACAAAGCAGTATCAGTTAAAGGAAGTCATGTGTGTTAGTCAGAAAAGGTCCAAGAAGACAGTACTACATGGCCAGATGTCTTTGCATCTTCAACCAATTAACATCTGAAAACTGACTTTGCTTTTTACTTCCCCTTTCTCCTTTTTTTACTCTTTCAAAGAATAAAGCTGTGAATGGTTTGGGGCCCTGGCTGCCTTCATCAGAGGAGTCAAGACCACCCGATTCCCACTTTTTTCTACTTGTATGTCTTTGTGTGTTTATTTTTATGTTTATTCTCTAATCCACAGTCTTCCCACACTCAGACCATGCCTTCAGCCATACAGGTCATGCAGCTATACATATGTCTGGCATGGTCACAAAATATAAGGCAATGAGAGAAGATTCATAGATTTGTTTTTTAATTTTCCTTTAAAATGTATTCTTTTTTTAAAAAAATAATTATTTATTTTATTTTATTTTATTTGACGAGAGACAGAGAAAGCAAGCCACCAGGCCCAGGACTCAAACCATAGTTGGCCATGTGGGAGTCCAGCACCCTCAACCACCATGCCACCTACAAGTCCCTAAAACTTATTCTGAAGAAAAAAAATAACTACAGTATTCAGTTTGCAAAATAATACTGCTTAGTTCATTAATTAAGATCTACACAGCAGTAGATATTAATGTAGTATTTCATGAATGCTTTGCCAGAAGACTTTTACTACATAAATTCATGATTTAGTTATATCTATCCCATGAAGCTGTAACAGACAATTATATCACAAAGTTAAATGACAAAGATTAATAGGTAAAGAATTCATAATAAGATAAATATCAATCATCTAGTAGTTGACAAGAGAGTAGGCTTTAGTTTACTAATTAGTTACCAACTTAGTTAGTAAGTTAAGAACATCAGTCTATATAGGTAACTCTGTTACAAACTTCAGTTCCTATTATAGCAATATCTTTGGTCCACACAGTTCTTTCCTTTCTCTTATTTCCCTAACTGTAAAATGGGCACTCATTTTAGTTATAGATCCTCATGTGGTTTAGATAGGACTAATTTAAAAATTAGCCCAATGCAGACATACCTTTGAAGAATTTAAAAATTTATCAAATAACTTATTTTATTTTGATCTCTGGCAGAGATCAAAAATGTTCTTTTGGGTTTTGTTTTGCCTTTTCACCTTTACATTTTTGTATCTGTGCGAAAAGATCTCTTTGGAATTCTTGCTACTTCTCTCTTTTGGTGGAAGTAAATATCTTTTTTTTTTAATTTATTTTATTTAACTTTATTAATTATTATTATTATTTTCCAGTTTGATCAGAGAGAGAGGGGGAAAGTAAGAAAGCAAGCCACCAGATCCGGGACTTTAACCACAGTCAGCCATGTGTAAGTCCAGTGCCTTTAACTACCACACAACCTGCTGGCCCCCAAGAAGTAAATATCTTGATGCAGTTTATGATTTTAAGAGAAGAAACTTATTTAACTTAATAAAAGAGCTGTAAGACACTCATAGTGGGGTCAGCCCTGAGCTTAGGAGCTGGAACCCACATGGCCAGCTACAATTTGAAATCCAGCCCTAGTGACTTAAAAAACATGTTAGGCATGTGTGCACACATGTCCAGAATTCTGACAAGAAGAAGAAATGGAAGAAAAGGGATTGTGGCATGACCACATTCCACTGGGAGGTGCTTTCTGGCTTTCTCTCACTTTCTCTCACTCTCTCTCTCATGAGCACACATGACCATGGCAATAATAAACAAAGAAATAAATGAAAGATGTATATGGGGACTTCATGTGGGTTAAATGACTATGGTTACTCTTTTAGATTTATTGCATTAGTCTATAATAAGATTTTTTTTTTTTTGGAGAGGTTTTTGTTATAAGACGTGTGTGCTCTCCAGAAAGACAGAGAGAGACAGAGAGACAGAAAAAGAGACATCACCCTCAGGGGGAATGGCCACACTGCAATCCCTTCTCCTCCATTCTCCTCTCAGGATCTTGGGCATGTATGCACATGCGCCCAGTGTGAGGTTAAGCCACCGGGTCTGGGACTTGAATCACGATCGACTATACAGGAGTCCAGCAACATAGCCATTACACCAACTGCTGGTCCCATGATTTTAATGTGTGTGAATCATGGCTAGAATAATTAGATTACACCAAATAAAACAACTTCAAATATATAAATCCTACAGGCACAAAAAGGTGAGACTTTTTGCATTCTGTATTATCTCTTTTTATTCTTTCTTTCACCTGAAGTTGCCAAACCTGTAAAAGCTCTATTTCCAGAGGTATATAATTTTACTTGATTTCTTGAACTAGTCAAGTTAAATATGAATATGCAAATCAGATTCTAATCTTTACTCTCAAAGATAATATCCAGTCTAGTGATTTTGAACTATTCTAAATAACAGTCTTGTTACTATAGCCTAAATTATCCAGATCAATTGAATAAATTTGACCTTCCTTTTTTCACTGAGTCATTGGGAAAATCATGATGCATTTTTGCATAGAAAAACCTATCATGACTTTACCAACAACATAATAATCCTGGTATATTTCATCAAACTCATAAAAGTGAAAGAAGTGAAATCATCACATTCTAAGAATAAAATCTCATATCATTCATTCTTTCTATAGTCCTTCAAAATTGCATAAATATGTCTTAAGCACTACCTAGAAATATTGGATATTCCAGAGAAGGTTTAACAGCCTGAAGAAACAGTATTCAATTAAACATCTCTAGCTATTAGACTACACAATTGCACCATCTACATCAGAGGAATGTCTTTAAGCAAGATAGATTATAAATCAAACAATCTAAGTTTCAGAATGTGTCAGATTTCTGAAAAGGAAAATTTCAAGATGATTATCCACAGTTTCGTTTGTTTGTTTTGTTTGTTTGTTTAGGTTTTTGTCATAGGACATGCGCACTCGCAGAAGAAAAGATAGGCAGAGACAGTGAGAGGGAAAGTAAAAAATCACACCCCAGGGGAGATGGCCACACCATAGTCCCTTCTCCTCCATTCTCCTCCTGAGATTTTGGGTGGCCATGCACACACATGCGCCCAGCATGCTTTCCAAGCCTTTAGGTCCAGGACTTAAACTGTGGCCTGCCATGTAGGAGTACAGAGCTTTAACCACCATGCTACCTGCTGGTCCCTATTCACAGTATTCTTAAATATTTTTTAATTCTCTCGAACTACAGCCATTTTAAGGTATGACTACCGTACACCTTGTAATAGCCATCACTGAGTCCAGCCAGCATCGGGACCAAGAGACCTCCAAGAAAACCTTAAGATTTTAAAGGCAATACTAGTGACTCAATACAGCACATTCTTACCAAGTCAGAAGAACTGGTGACTGGAGCATAGCACTAGTGAAAACCTTATCTTTCCACTGTGCAGGTGTAGGGATACTGCAGGTACATTTCAGCCTAAACTCTAAATCAGAATTTGTCGTTTCATAGTATTGAAATTTCAAGGACAATTGGAAGAACTATTCTTTTCTTGCGTCCTATTTTCTTAGTTTAGGACTCAGTCAAAACATACTCTATTTTACCCTTTGTGAATTACAACTAAGGTTGCAAATGTCCTCTTGTATATCCACTGCTTTACAAGAGCATAAAATAAACCTATTCTAATCCAGCTTATGCTTCCCACACGAAGTATATTAGGAATCAATGTCACTTACACGTAAAGACCAAATGCTAGGTTATGTCTTTAATTCGGTCCTATAGAATCATTAAATCAATCTTTTGGCAATAAAGCAAGTATTTAAAATCTTAGTGGTCACTAACAGGGATTACAAGGATTGAGTTCTGATTATCTTTAATATCCTGTTCAGCAACAATGCCAACACTACTATCGAAGTTTTTACAATCTAAGCGTCTATTTACTATTTCATTGAACATGGCATCCCTCTGATACCTGTCCAAAGGGCCATTGCTGATGCTATATCCAAGGAAAGTTCTCAGGTGAAAGTCAAATTGATTGATCTGTAGGAGACCGGCCCATGGACACACAGTACCAGTGCACCCGCCTGGGCTCATCAAATTTCCTCCTTTGGTTAATGCTACTGTCCCTGAGCACATCCATTCAGACCATATGGTTCTTATTCAATCCTTGAATGGCTTATTCAGGCAAACATCCAATGGCTGTAATAGCGATGTCAGACCCCCCAGGACTCACGCGAAGATCAGTTTTTAATTTTTTGGCCATATTTCTTACTCCATCTGCTAAATGTGCATGGAACTGTTCCCATACTTACATGGAACATTTGTGGAACTGCGCCCCTGGGCAGGAATCCCATATCTTTTGCAGCCAGAGTTTGACGAGATCATCATGGATCCAATCCTCTGGATATGTCTATGCTATCACTTGAGCAATATTTCTACCTCCTCCCTTTTAAAAAAGATTTATTCAGAAAACTATAAGCAGCTTTGGTTTTGTTCTGCTGGCTAGACGAGGTATAGGTTCTTTCTTGTTCATTCTGATGAGAGTAGTTTTGAAACTCAGATCAGAAGTCGTGCATGTTCTATCCATGTCTCTGAGACATACACACTCACATTTTAGACTTTCTGATGTTCATTATTGCCAGTGAAGACAGTCTAGCAAAAAATTTTTTGCCCACCATTATCCTAGGCTGGAAGATGACCATAAAAGTAATGAAGATACTATTGTAATACACAAGCATTTTCCCTCATAGGATGCCCATAAAAAACTCACTGAGATAACTATCACATTCCATCCCTATAATATCTCTATGAAATACACAGGGAGTGGGTTTTTTCCTCATTTTAAAATATGATTATTGTCACACAATCACGTGTTCTTAACTCAATATTCTAACTCCATTTTCTTCTTTTTTGCTTCCTGAGATAAGAAAACTGTTACAGTAAATAAATGAAAATGCACTTAATATTTTAATGGGTAAAATACATTGTTGCCATGTATCTCAGGCATAATGACCCACTTTATTCCTGTAACAATGAAAAATTGCTTTTACTCTGTAACATTTTTCATCTAAAAATAAAGTAAAATTAGAGACAGTGTAGAGGAGCAAGTGTTTGACTCTGAAATCAGAAAGAGCTGAGCTGGAAACTCAGCCATACCATTGAGTTGCTGTGCAACCTTGGCTTCGAAAGTCTCAATTTTCTCATCTGTTCAATAGTTTAAAAAGAACCCACCTCATGGGATTGTTGTTAACATTAAACAGAAGAGCTGTATAGCACCTAGCAGTATGTGCCTGGTACAGGGTAAGTTCTTTTAAACTATTCATTAACATCACTGTGACTGAAAATGTCAACTATTTTGAGATAGCCAGTGTACAGACTAACCACACTAAACTTGACCAGATCAACTGAAAATTCTACTTTAATTTTCTTGCTAGCTCTTTTCATGGCTGTTCTGCTTTGAATCAACATTCTGAGCTCTGGTTTAATATTGAAATACAGTCCTAAGGATAAAATGTGCATTAGGCACAGTCAACATGCTTCATTTTTAAGGAAAAAAAAAAACACAAAACTTCGCAACAAAGATTTACATAGATTACAAGATAAATGTAGTTGGTAAAAGATAAATTAAAAAATTAAGAATTGTTCAGTTCACATGTCTAGTTCTTTGTTTTATTAAAAATGCAGATGGTAGGATCAGCAGGTGGCATAGTGGTTAAGATACTGGAGATACTGGACTCCCACATGGTCGACCATGGTTTCAGTCCTGAACCTGGAGTCTCTTTCTCCCTCTCAAGTCCTCATGTCCTATAGGAAATTAAAATAGTAATAACAAATAAAATTAAATAAGTAGTTCTTTTTAAAAATGTAGATCAATTTAATTTCTGAAAAATTCACAAATTCAAAGCCAACTATAAGAATATTTTGAGGGTCTTGTAGTGCTCTTTTTCATTCTTTGGAATCTGCATTTTTTAAAAAAATGAATTAACTCATTCAAAGACTTGTTAGTGTCACTCTTAATGCACTCCAACTTCTGTGCCTCTGAAAGAACAGCTAAGATTTATTTTCTAGATTAATTTTAGATGGTGACATACAACATATTGATTCTATGATATACATTTCTTTTTTTGAAAGAGTTATTTTATTTAACTTTATTTATTTTTAATTTGACCAGAGAGAGACAGAGTAAGGGGAGAGGAGAGGGTAGTGAGAAAGCAAGCCACCAGGTCTGGGACTTGAACTGTGATTGACCATGTGGTAGTCCAGTGCCCCTAACCACCATGCCACCTGCCGGCCCTGATATACATTCTTATTCACATGTTATATCGTCTAGCTATATGCATATTGGGTCTTTGGAAAAGTCATGACATGTTTTTTAGGTGCAAAAATGCATCATGACTTTTCCAGTGACCCAATAAATGACAGATAAGACATTCACAAGACATTCAAATGGTCCCTTGGCACACAAACTTTGCTAAACTTACAAGGTTCTTTTATTTTTATTTATTTATTTTTTTGGAGATGTTTTTGCTATAGGGTGCATGCACTCACCAGAAAGACAGCAAGAGACAGACAGAAAGTGAGAAATCACCCCCCTCCCCAAGGGGGATGGCCATGGTGCAATCCCTTCTCCTCCATTCTCCTCTCAGGATCTTGGGCATGGATGTGCATGCGCCTGGTGTGAGTTGACTACATGGGAGTCAAGAGACGTAGCCAATATGCCATCTGCTAGTCCCAACTTACATGGTTCTTAAACAGTTTTTCATGGAGCCAAAGTTGTTCTTTGAAGGTATGTGAGAAGGTAACAGGGGTCCTAAGACAGAGTAAAGGACAGGCACGAAGCTCCTTAAACCAAAGCATTTAATTTATTCAAATGTGAACATAAGAATTTTGTAGATTTCATTTGAAAAAAGGCTTAGGGATCGAAAGTTGACAAAATTAACCTACATTAAAGATGTGAATCTAGGGAACCAGCAGTTAGCGTAATGGCTATGTCGCTGGACTCCCACGTAGTCGACCGCAGTTCGCATCCCGGACCCGGTGGCTTAAAAATCACACCTGCTGCATGTGCGTGCATGTCCAAGATCCCGAGAGGAGAATGGAGGAGAAGGGATTGTGGGGTGACCATCCCCCCTGGGGGGTGATTTCTCACTTTCTGTCTCAATGTCTCTGTCTGTCTGGCGAGCACACGCACCCTATAATGAAAATCTCTTTCAAAAAAAAATGTGAATCTATAGAAATCAAACCTATTTTTGTTCCATTTTACTGACTTTCTCCTGTCTGTGCTTCTTCCTTTCTTTAGATTGTTGCCATAGGGTGTACATACTCGCCAAAGAGACAGAGAGAGGGAAGTGAGGAAACATCTCCTAGGATGGTTGGCCACACTGCAATCCCTTCTCTTCTTGAGATTTTGGGCATGCTTGTTGCACATGTGTCTGGTGTGTTTTTCAAGATGTTGGATCTGGGACTAGGACTGCGATGTCAGCCTCATGGGATCCAGTGCCTTCACCACTACAGCACCTCCTGGCCCACTTTGTGCTTATTCTTATCTATGCTTAAAAGTAATTATGTTTCCCCTCTACTTGCTTAACTATGTTTAAATTCAACACTAATGGCATCAATATTATTTGAAAGTATTTCCTAAGTATGCCTTAAAATAGTTCATAATTTCCAAGAAATACGTATTTTTTTCTCATCTAAATGCATATACCTCGAAGATATGACATATCAGGACCCTCTGTTAAGCATAAATGATAATATGTTAAATACATTTACTATATAAATGGTTGGTGGAATGGAGCTGTGAGTTCTCCAGCAGCTGCTATTTGTGGTTCATTTATTTGGAATTATTACATAATTTATACAATGCTTCTTGGAGGGCTCTGAGGTACTTGAAAGAACAAATTCTTTATGCTTTTGGTTTAAAAAATAAAACAAAACAAAAGGAGTCATGGGGTGGCCCCATAGTCGAGTGGTTAAGGGAACCAGATTCCATGTGGCTGACCAGCATGTGATTCAAGCCCCAGGGATTTAAAAAACATGCCAGATGCGTGCATGTGTCCTCCATACCACAATGGGTTAGCCAAATTGAGGACAAGAGATTACGGGGTGACCATACTGCATTGGGAGTTGTTTCTCTCTTTCTTTCTCTGTCTCTCTGACTCCAGCAAGAACACACCACTCTGGCAATTAAAAATAAAAGCCATCAGTGAACTGATAGTATTATTCCAGGCAAATAGGAACTGTGGCCCATGGACTAGATCATAAGAATAATCAATCAATGGCAAATAAAGAAACAGATTTTCATTACAACTTCCCTTGCTTTGCAGTCATATATTTCTTCTAAGTACAGGTTGATGGAAATTGTTACTTGTCACGGACAAGAATTGTTGGTTCCAAAATAAACCTCAACTATTGTTTCAAGAATGTGGTTCCTAATGTTTTCTATTTCTTCAGTGAAAAAAAAAAAAACAGGGAATTTTTGGTAGTGTGTAAATTTCTCTGTATTTTTGTTGGCTACTTACAAAATCTGAACCAAAAAAACACCCTTAATCCTTTAAAAATGACCCAATCGATTAATACATTTAGCACAATTTACCAACTTTTCCAAACTCAGCATGGAAAAGCCATCAACATGGTACTGGGTCATAGGTCCTAAATGAAGCCGTCAGCAAGGATTAATAAACTGTGACAGCTGCCCAAAAGCTTTCATTCTCTTTATTCAAACATCAGATTGCAAGCTGAAATTCAGTGTAATCTTTGTTGAAACAACCCAGCTAACGTGGAAGAAGTCGGAACTGAGAACAGATGACAGTAGTAGTTATTATTGTGAATTCAATTTCTAACAATAAATTCTAGAATTTACTTATACAGTAATTCTTATAAAGTTTCAGAAGTAGCATAGAGCTAGTACCATCTGTTTGAACTATTTATAATGTTAATTTGGAAAACTAAACCGATACAACAAATTATTTAGCACTAATTTCTATGCTTAATAAATTGTTCAGTTATTCTTCTACTATCAGTACCTTCTCTCATACTGTAATTGTCAAGTGACTTCAATTAGACTATAGTTATAAAGTCTATTTTGGGGTCACATAATTTTCCTAGGAATCATTTACCAAAAAAAAAAAAACTAGACTTGAATTAGACTGTGTTATAATAAATGACTACAAGAGTGATGTTGGACTTATTTCTTGGTAAGAATATAACTCATATATATATATATATGTATGTATATATATATGTGTATATATATATATATATATATATATATATGAACAGATAAGTAAAACTGACTGAGAAAATTGTTATTCACAGAAATTTCCTAAACAATGTCTATGTGCAGATATCAAGATATGACAATTAACCCACTAGACTAGGAATACGATACTTTAAAGTATATTTTAATTAATATAGAGTATTTACTAGTGGTTTGAATATCAGCAACAGAAAATTATCAGTCTAGTCTACATGTCAAACACCTAGTAAATCATTTGAACTTACCCCCTTTTCAATATTCCCAGTTTGACACAGTGTCCCTTCAGCTGCTGGAATACTGTTGGTGACACAGCGGTTGCTTTTGCTGAGGCACCAGAGCTCTCTACACACTTCCTAGGAAAGAAGGCAAAAGCAAGTTGATCAGAAATAGAGACTGAAATCATGTCCAATTCTCCCATAAAATGTACTTTCAGTCAGTCAGCATCAGTTGAAGGAGATCCTGAATTTCCTTTTGCTTTTAGAGCAATCAGAGACAAGGACTTTTGAAGAGGTTCTAACGGAAGGTGGATTATCCATTTTTCAGAATCATTTAAACATTTGTCTTTAAATTTTTTATTTTAGTGGATAAGGTATATTAGCTTTTAATATTATTAGGATCATTTTATAATAGTAGGTAGAAATTTCATTAATACAGAAGAGTAGGCAGAAGGAATGAATATGTAGAAAGGAAATAAATGTTGACTAGACTCAAGAATATACAATAACACCAACTGATTACTAACAAAGTGTTGCTAGATCGACTACTTCCTCCATAACACCATCATATTCAAATAAAGACCATTTTAAAATAGAGAGAGACAGGCCATGGAATGGACAGACACTTAATGATTTGACTGTAAATAGTTCTGAAGTATATTTTGGAATAATTTCTAGAGTTTATACATGCTTAAGAACAATTAGGCAAATGTTATGCTCTCTCAATGTAGCCCACCTCTATGAAAGAGAAACTTGGTTCTGAATGAATGCTGCCCTTTGTGGCATGTTTCAGATGTTGTTTGGAGGTGTCTTATCTCTTTTGTTATGATTTTTCATGATCCTACCTCAGCACAGGAAAAAATGAAACACTTATTTTAATATTTGTACTATAAACTACATTTTGTTCATAGAATAATAATCTATCAAATTCTAAGAGAGACTTTTGCTATAGGGGGCATGTGCTCACCGGAGAGACAGAGAGACAGAAAGCAAGAAATCATCCCCCTGGGGTGATGGCCACTCTGCAGTCCCTTCTCCTCCAGTCTCCTCTTGGGATTTTGGGCATGCAAGCACATGTGTCCAGCATGATTTTTTAAGCCACCAGCTCTGGGATTCAAACTGCAGTCGGCTACATGGGAGTCCAGCGACAACAATTCCGCCATCTGCTGGTTCCAATAATCTATCAAATTCTAAAATAAGCTGTTCAATACTATCCTTTAGTAAAATGATTCAACTAACAACCAAAAAAGGTTTACCCTTCAAATAAACTTTAAAATTTTCTATTTCTTTTTACATTTGATCACTAGTCAATATCATTATTAATGTTGTAAGTTTTTACAATAATTTAAACAAGGACTATTTAGTATAATATATACACTTGCAATAAAAAAAAAAATATGTGATGGGATCAGCAGATAGCATAATGGTTATGTCACTGGACTCCCACATAGCTGACTGTAGTTTGAGTCCCAAACCCAGTGGCTTAAAACTCACCCCAGGCACATGTGCATGCATGCCCAAGATCCTGAGAGGAGAATAGAGAAGGGATTGCAGCATGGCCATCCCCCCAGGGGTGGGGGAGAAAGATTTTTCACTTTCTGTCTCTATGTCTTTCTCTGTCTCTGGTGAGTGCACACGTCCTATAGCAAAAATCTCTCTAAAAAATGATTATGTAAAATGCAAAGAATAAATTAATATATAATATTTAACCCTGTTGCTTTTATTCCCAACTTATCTTTTAACTCTCAAAATGCAATTATAAGAACTTAAGCCACCTTAAACACAATTCATGATTTTTTAAGCCACCAGCTCTGGGATTCAAACTGCAGTCGGCTACATGGGAGTCCAGCGACAACAATTCCGCCATCTGCTGGTTCCAATAATCTATCAAATTCTAAAATAAGCTGTTCAATACTATCCTTTAGTAAAATGATTCAACTAACAACCAAAAAAGGTTTACCCTTCAAATAAACTTTAAAATTTTCTATTTCTTTTTACATTTGATCACTAGTCAATATCATTATTAATGTTGTAAGTTTTTACAATAATTTAAACAAGGACTATTTAGTATAATATATACACTTGCAATAAAAAAAAAAATATGTGATGGGATCAGCAGATAGCATAATGGTTATGTCACTGGACTCCCACATAGCTGACTGTAGTTTGAGTCCCAAACCCAGTGGCTTAAAACTCACCCCAGGCACATGTGCATGCATGCCCAAGATCCTGAGAGGAGAATAGAGAAGGGATTGCAGCATGGCCATCCCCCCAGGGGTGGGGGAGAAAGATTTTTCACTTTCTGTCTCTATGTCTTTCTCTGTCTCTGGTGAGTGCACACGTCCTATAGCAAAAATCTCTCTAAAAAATGATTATGTAAAATGCAAAGAATAAATTAATATATAATATTTAACCCTGTTGCTTTTATTCCCAACTTATCTTTTAACTCTCAAAATGCAATTATAAGAACTTAAGCCACCTTAAACACAATTCAGAAATAAACCAGTAAAATATTAAGGTCACTACTTAACCAGTCCCACAAACGAATGTAACTTTGCTCCCTCCCTTTTTAGAAAGTTTGTGATAGGGCGCATGTGCTCACTGGACAAAGACAGACAGACAGGGAGACAGAGGGAAAGTGAGAATGCTCCCCTCGGGGAGATGTCCATCCACAATCTCTTCCCATCCATCCTCCTCTTGGCATTTTGGGCACTCATGCACACAAATCCAATGTGCTTTTCAAGCCACCAGGCCTGGGATCTGTACTGTGCTCTCAGCCATGTGGGATTCTATGGCCTTAACCACCACGCCACTGGCTGGCACTAGACCCTTTTTAAGGCATCCCCCATCACACAGAGAAGGAGATATGTGTTGTTTATTAGCTTTAAAAGCTTAAACTTAAAAAAGAAACAATACAAAACAAAAACTCTATTGAGTAAAATAGTGAGCTAGAAGAAAGATAAAACATTAGGAAAACATATACCATGGAGCATAATAGAAACATGAAACTTTCCTGTTTTTATAATCCAATTTATTACAAAATCCACTTTTCTATCAAACCTTAGTTTCTGTTATAAGAGAAAATTGTATTGCTTTAATTTAAAATTTAAAAAGCAGAAGGAGAAAATTAGGAGCTTCAAAATATTATCCTGTGGTGGACCAACAGGTAGCATGGTGGTTGAGGTGCTAGACTCCCACATGGCCGACCACAGTACAAGTCCCAGACCTGGGGGCTTGCTTTCTGACTTTCTCTCTCTCTGGTCAAACTAAAAACTAACAATAAAATAAATTTTAAAAAATAAAATAATTCTTTAAAAATTACCCCATGTATCAAAAATATTTATTCAACCTGAAAGTGAATTTTTTTCACAAAAACAATCATTAATAGAATAATATATACAGAAATTACAAAAAAATGTTATCCATAGTCCTAGACATAAGGACTTGATCTTCTGTCATTTTTGTTAGGCCTAAATTTTACTTTAGACAAAAGTAAAAGAAGAATAAAGTTTACCTTAGGGAGATGCAATGAAAACTCTGTCATTGGAAGGGACACTACTCAGTATTTATTAGGAGAACATACGGTTTATTCTGTTACATTTTTTTTTCTGTTACATTTTTCATACGTATCTCGAAAATAGCTACCCAAAGTGGCAAGTGTTCAAGTACTTCTTCCAGACTTACAACAGCATGGTACATTTTGAACAGGATTTTCTTAACAGGATTTTGTTGCCTTTGTGGGCATTCAAATTTAGCTAGGATACTAACTTCTCACAAATCACCAACTGAAATATCAGACTGAAAATTTATGTTGAAAAACACTCCTCAAGATACTAAACTAGATAAAGGGGGAAGGCTCTGAAGAGTTTTAAAATAGATCTTTCAGTTGGACTTTCACCCTGAATAAGAAGTATTTTGACATTTAATTTAGGAAGCCTTCCCAAGATTAAAAAAGGTGGAGGGAAGGATACTCTACTGTATTCTCTTGAAAGATAAAAAGCAAGCACATATCATTTTATATCAAGTAACCAAGAAGTACACTTCCTGAAATAAATTAAGAACAATTTCACCTTTTGTTTTTTCAGAAATAACCCTTCTCTAAACTGCTGAATCCTACAACATGATGATATATCTGCATAGTTTTATCAGTTTCATTTGCACACAAATATTAGTTGTTGAATATGCACCCTAAGATACGTTTCAAGTTCCAATAGAGTTAAATGTATGCCAAAATGTTTTGCTTCTTGGGAAATTTGCATAGTAATCAACACAGTAGGCAGATAACTGTCCCTTAAATAAAATACATGAGGTGGGAATAATGTAAGAAGGAATAATGACTTCTTAAAAAAATTTTTTTTGGCTAGCCACCAGAATCTCTAGAAGAACATAATTCTCTTTCACATACTCATGATTTCTGATAACAGAAGTTAAGATTTATTAAGATTAGTTTCATGACCTCTATAAACTAATAAATCATTACCTGTGTATGAGGATCCCTTCTACAATCCTTAATTTTATTTTGAGAAGACTAAGAGGAACTTGGGTCTTTGTGCTTGCCCTTGAGTTTAAGGAAAAAGAGAGGTTGTCAGCAGTTACCACTAAGGAATATTCAGGACACTGAAAAGTGTGAAATGGAATCTCCAATTTAATGAGGAATCTGTAAACAAGAATTGCTTGGTAATACCAAGTGATAGTCTTTCCCCCTTTCTTCCTACAATATTTATTAAGAATCCATTATGCACCAGGCATCATGTTGGTGTTATGAAAAAATAATAGTATCACTCGGAGACCCCAAGGACCAGGGAAAGGAAGGTAGTGTATAGTCAGACATGTAGCCAAATGTGATGAATTAGTACTCTTCCATGATAAACTTTGTTATATCCTATGACAAAATCAGAGGAATGATGTCAGTGTGATAGAGGATTTCACAAAACTAAAAAAAAAAAAAAAAAAATTTTTTTAATTTCCTAGAGGCCACTTAAAATTGCAGGAGAAACAGAGAACAGGGAGAAAGCACTCTTCAATGGGCTTCATCATGCTACAATTGATCCCTTTTCCTCCATTTCTCCAACCTGCTAGGATTTGGGGCAAGCACACACACGAGTCTGGCATGTTCCTCAAGTTGCCAGGGCTGGGATTCAATCCACAGTGGGCCATGTGGGATCTGGCTCACTTAACCACTATGTGATATTCTCTTTAAAAAAACAAAAGTCGGCCCAAAATGAAGTATTTTTATTTTTTTGGACTGCTCGTATTTCTTAAAGTTTTTTGTTTTGTTTTGTTTTGTTTTGTTTTGTTTTGTTTTGTTTTCATTTTTGATGTTACAAAGGACCGTAAGATTCCTGAGAGCAGGGTCTGTGTTCTTAAGGCACACTTCACAAAATGTTCCTTCTTTGCAAACTGAAAGTTGGCATCTCTATCTTTACCTGCTAATTTTTCAAGACAAATTTTCCTAATCTTCAAAAATCTGTAAATTTGTGAACCACCCACTGCCCAAGACTTGATAATTAATGCTTATTCAGATCTATGTGTTTACCAGTGCCTTTAATTCCAATTACTTCTTAGATCCTAACCACTATCTTCAAATTCAATTTCTTTTTTAAAAAAAATTATTTATTTAACTCTATTTATTTTGTTTTGATTTAAGCAGAAAGGGACAGAATGAGAGAAACAAAGAGAAAGAGAGGGAAAGTGAGAAAGCAACCCTCCAGGTCTGGGACTTGAACTGCAGCCAGCCATTTGGGAGGCCAGCACCCTTAACCACCCTCCACCTGCTGGCCCCAAATTCAATTTCTCCTAGACATACATCTTTTATTTTCTGTTTTAGAATTATTTATTTATTTATTCATTAATTTATTTTAATTTGACCAGAGAGAAATACAAAGAGAGAGAGAGGGAAAGTGAGAAAGCAAGTCACCAGGTCTGGGACTCGAACTGTGGTTGGCCAAGTGGAAGTGTCCAGTGCCTTAACCACCACGCCACCTGCTGGCCCCTTGACATACATCTTTTAGCAGTTAATTTAGCAAAGGACTCTTCATCTTATTTTTGGAAAATATGCTTATTTTACCTTCATTTTTGAATATTTTAATTGAATATACAATTCTATGTGTACATTTATCTTACATCTGCCTTTGAAGGTATTAACTTGATTGTCACATGACCTCTGTGGAGGGAAACTGATGAAATGCCACTTGTGGATCGAATTACTGTTTCTTTCTAGTTGCTTTCAAGAGTTTCTCTGTCTTTACTTTAGTGCAGTTTCACCTCTCTATCCGTATTCTTTTCATTTATCTACTTGGGATTCGTACTCTGAGGATGTATGTCCTTCTTTGATCCTGAAAAACGATTTTCTCTTTGAATATGCCTCTTTCCTATACTTCATATTTTCTCTTCTGGAACTGCTATTCCACTTCTATCAGATCTATTCATTTTAATCACCATGTCTCTTAAGTTCTCTTTCATACTCTCCACATTATTTTCACTCATGCATTAATCTTCCTACTTGTTGACTTCATGGTGAAATATTTTCTCATGTTGTTTATTATTTTTATATTCAAGCTTATCTTCCATAAACATTGTTTTTTCTTTGAGCATCCTAAGCCTTCTGAGTTGTAGAAATATAGCTACAATACATTTGTTTCTATCACACATTCTAAGGTTTTCACTGAACCAGTTTTCAGGTCGATTTATTTGGTCAGCACCAACTAGGCTGCATAAAGTTTTACTCTGCTGTTATGTGAGGCATAAACCTATGGGTGTAATTTCTTATGAAAGCCATTTTCCCTGTTAAAAATTTTACAGTTACATCTCTGATGGCATTTGTCTCAGCATCCCAATCAGCTGATCTTTTGCAGAATTAAAGCTGTGGCTAGTGATGCTTCCTTCTTAGAGATGTAGATCTTTTGAAGGCATTTGCCTCTAATAGATACAACTTTTATAAAAATTAATAATTGAATCCAGGCTTTAATGTCCTTAACAATCAGTTTTTAAAAAATAACACAAGGCAGGGGCAGCAGTAATGGTGCAGCCATACCACAACACTCTGTGATGCTGAACCTACAGGCGGAGGTCCTGGGTTTGTGTCCTGTGCATTCCAGACATGTGCCTTATGGATTATGCAACATATTGGCATCAGCACTCAGACAGTCAATTGTTCATACAACTGTTCTTCTCTTTTCATCATAGAATACATGTTGTAGTGGGACAGCAGGTGGCATAATGATTATGTTGCTGGATTCCCACATGGTCAACCATGGTTTGAGTCTCAGACCTGATGACTTCAAACTCACACTGGACACGTGTACGTGCATGCCTAAAATCCCAAGAGGAGAACCGAGGAGAAGGGTATGTGGTGTGGCCATGCCCTTGGGGAGCAGGGGGATGATTTTTCCCTTTCTGTCTCTCTGTTTCTCTGGCAAGTACACATGCTCTATAGAAAAAAATCTCCATAAAAAAAAGAGAGAGAGAGAGAAAGGAATACATGTTGTAGAAGGAGAATTAAATTTAATTATATTTGTTAGTTTTATTTTAATTACCATTTTTATTTTTGTACTTGAAAGAGTGATTGTGTTTTTTGTTTGCCATATTTTTGAATTTTCCTCCTGGACTTTAGAAAGTCAATTTTATAAATAATTAGAAACAAATGTGCATGTCAACCTAGAATAGAAGCCAGTTCAACCAACAGCTAAAAGCTAGAGGGAACAGATTTCAGCTGAATATATAGAAGAATCTTCCAAAAGTCAGAACTGAACAATGGTGAACTAAAACTGAATTCCTGTCACTGAATACTCCAGCACACACTTCATGGCCACTTAGCAGGGATGTAGCAGGCAGGGAGAAAATTAACTTTTTCAGGGTATATTCTCGATTGCTATGCTATGCATATTCATATTTGTACATCATTTCAATCATCATGGCAATCTTCTTAAAAAGTGTGCAAAAACTTTAGGCTCAGAAAAATTCGTTTAACAATTTGCTTCAATTCTAACTAAATCTAGGTTTGAATCACCTCTCTAATATCAATGCCCAAGATAGTTTCATACAAGTACGCTATTTTCCCATTTCTCTTCAAAGTATCAAAATTGAATTATATCATTGGTCAATTAAGACTGATTAGTAAAGGCTTACTTAAATTCGAAAATGATTCATTAAACATACATAATATCTTCCTCTCCTTTCTCTTTATTTTAAAGGATATCTCAAAATTCCAACTATTATGGTATTAATTCCCAATGTATTCACTCAATGTATGAGCTAAGGCATCGATTTATATGTTATTATTAGTAGTAGTACTTCTCAATGCAACATCACCATGGTGTTTGGATTTTTAAAAGATATTGTTAAACATACTCCACAAAAGTATTCCATAGCTTTCCAAGAAACAAGACATTTAAAAATATTCTTACATATTTAAAATTTTAATAGCAACTGTCAGATTTCTAGCTTATTTTACTTTTCAGGTTAATGATGCTATTTGTAAACATTAACGATAATTAAAAATATTAGTAAATGTAAATGATAATAAAAATACACAGAGTACGATATTTTATAGCAATTTCTACTATAAAATATAATTTATCTGGTATACAGAAAATAACTTTCAAAGGACTGAACCTCTTTTGATCAGAAGAGAATAATTATTTTACAAAGACACTTTCAGTACAATAAAATAAATGAGTTATCTTTTCTAGTGTTTCCATTCATTTTGAATAACTATATATATTAAAAGAGTCTAAAAATGGAAAGAAAAGCCCTTCAATTTATCTAGAAAAATTAAAATTGTCAGTTTATAAGGAGAGCACAGGGAAGGGACATCATAAAAGTATAAACTCACTTTGCAATGAAGAGAAATTGGTGTTTTCATTGCTAGATGACTTTTGCTTTTTAATTGTTTTAAACAACTGTGAAGACCATAAAAGAGATATGCACCATTTTTCTGTCTTTGGGAAATCCTAAACCCTGAGCTATTTTGGGTTCTTGATCCTGAAGCATTCTCTTTGTCTTCATTATTCTATCAGTAACATCTCTCAACAGCTGTTTGCAATAAAGGATCTTGAAGGTAAAGGAGGAGAGCAAAGCCCTGAAGAGGTCAGAAGGGAGCATCAGTGATCAGAAAGGTTACTTATCGTTTGATCACACAAAGGAAAGCTGAAGACCAACATATGGTGACCCTGTGACCTGGTTCCAGGTGTTTAGTAGCCATCTGAAGAAAGAGGATAATATACCCTTTTTCTGCCTTAAACAGCCTAATCCTGTTTTGTGGGTAATTTAAGTGCTAGCAACCTTAGAAAGCGAAAACAACAATGAGCAACTTTAATCTAGATAGTCAAATGAAATAATTAATCATTCATTTGAAAGGGATAAAATGACTAAATTATTTAAAAAGAAAAAAAAGTGTTGAAGACGCAAATGCAGAGTAAAAACTACTGATCTTTATGGATACAATTAATTATGGCCTATGATTTCAGTTTGGAATTTGGAAAAAATAAAAAGCAAATCCACTGTTTATCAAGTATATGTCTGATAAATATGTGTGTTTAATCTCTAAAAGAAAATTGAGGTGCCAAATACCTCTACACATTTTATTCCCTAAACTCATATCAAACCACACTGTCAAATATTTATACTACCTTAAAATCGTCAAGGAAAGTGATTTTATAATCTCCCTCAGTTTAATATTCCAATGTTTAATAACTTGAAATTTTTCTTAATACCTAATCTACAACCTTCCAGCTGTAAAAATTAAGACCACTGTGCGCTTTTTTATGCTCTTGGTAGGAAAGGAGAACAATCTGTTACCAGCAGTCAAACTATAAGGAGTGTTCCAAAACCTGAAGATGGTTTTGAGGCCAACATTTAGCTTTCATTTTCATGGGCTACTCAAACTCATTTTCTTTAAATTTCCCTTATATGTACTTCTCAGTATTTAACTACCATCTTCTCCTAAATTATCTACATCTCTTTAAAAAATTGCAGCAGTATCCAAAAGAGACTAACAAAATCAACACACAGTTACATAAAAGAATGATTCTTAATGATAAAGCACTGATGACTTAACTCTTAGTTAATGGTGGGGGTATAAAATAAACAAAAGCAAGTAAGCATGAAAACATTAAGAACTAGAGTCTAAGAAACAAAATACGTCATTATTTACAAAGAATGCTCCTGGGGGAAGATATCCTGATCAGAGAACAAAACTGATCTCTAGCAGCTACCCTGACTGCAAAGAGCTATACTTCAGGTGGATTGGCCTATATATATATATATATATATTTGGAGAGATTTTTTTCTATAGGGCTTGTACGCTTGCCAGAAAGAGAGAGAGAGACAGAGAGATAGAAAGTAAGAAATCACCCCCCGGGGGGATGTCCACACCGCAATCCCTTCTCCATTCTCCTCTCGGGATCTTGGGCATGCACGCACACGTGCCCAGTGTGAGTTTAAGCCACCGGGTCCGGGACTCGAACCACGGTCGGCTACATGGGAGTTCAGTGACATAGCCATTACATTACACTAACTGCTGGTCCCAATTGGCCCATATTTTAATTCTATGCTTACCAAACAATCTTTTTTTTTCCTTTTTTAAAAAATTTTTTTGCCATAGGGCATGTGTGCTCACCAGAGAGAGTGTGTGTGAAATCACCTCCCAGGGGGTATGTACATGCTGCAATCCCTTCTCTCCATTCTCCTCTTGGGATTTTGGGCACACACATGCACATGTGCCTGGCATGTTTTTCAAGCCATCAGGTAAGGGATTGGAACTACAAAGCCAGCCATGTGGAATCCAGCATCTTAATCCCACCACTTGCTGGCTCCCCATACAATCTTGATTATAAACTTGGCTGGGTAGACTTATTTAAGAGAGAAAATGTTTAGATTTCAGTATATTAGACTGACTATACACTTGCATGGCTACATTCTTCCTAAAAATTAACATATCAAATTATATACATAGAGAGTTACTTATCACTTAAGGCCAGAGATATGTTCTGAGAAATGTATCATTAGGTGATTCTTATGGTTGTGCAAATATAATAGTATACTTACACCAACATAGAGGGAATAGCCCACTACATGCTGAGGGTACATGATATTATACTGAATATGCCATCATCGCGGACAAGTATATATGGCTTTAATCTTCCATTTCATTTTTTTTAAGAGACTTTTGCAGTAGGGCTTGTGCGCTCACTACCCGGGGGTGAGGTTGGCGGGTGGGGGATGGCCACGCTGCAATTCCTTCTCTGCCATTCTGCTCCGGGGATCTTGAGCACTCATATACAAGCACCCGATGTGAGTTTCAAGCTGCTGGGTCCAGGACTCGAACCGTGGTTGACTATGTGGGAGTCCAATGACCTAACCATTACACTATCTGCTGGCCCCAATCTTTCATTTCTAATATTAGACCCTAAAATCATGTCATCACTTAAAAGCTTGGGGAAAAGCATAGTATTCACCATTTGTAGAAGATTATTCTATCATTGATCATTTAATTCAAAAATATAGGAGAGAAAACTTCTATATTTGATGATCCATAGGTAAAATATAGCCCTTATCACAAGCATATTTCCTGAGAAGAGGTTAAAAATTAATGAGAAATCCTAAAGTTTTCAAAATAATGCTTTATTTTCTTTTTAGATTTCATTTATGTTTCTATGACAACACATCAGTATTCTGCAATCTTAAAATCAAAATTATGAAGTACACATGCCTTTAGATATAAATACTTCATACATCTCATCTAAGAGTTATAGTGCAGCATCTTCTAGTATAAAAACAATGAACTTGGGGCCAACAGGTGGCATAGTAATAGAGGCGCTGGACTCCCACATGGCTGACTGCGGTTCAAGTAGCAGACTCAGAAGCTTAAGGCTTACTCCAGGATCATGTGCGCATGCACCCAGGATTCCAGGAGGAGAGTGGAAGAGGGGCACTGTGGCATGGCTATGCCTCCTGGGGGTAATTTCTAACTATCTCTCTGTCTGTCTCTCCCATGAGCGTATGTGCCCTATAGCAAAAATCTCTCTTAAAAAAATAAATAAAATAAAAATAAAATTAATTAATTAATTAAAATAGCAAACTTACATTTACTTAGGAAAGTGAGAGTGTTAGTGCAATGAAATAATACCAGGGGCAAAACTGCTTTAGTATTCCATGTATGGTACATTTGGAAGGGAAGAGGAAAAGGGAAGGAAGGTGTCAGCAGGTGGAATAGTGGCTAAAAGCACTGGGCCTTACTTTTATATTAAAAGTAACTGAGAGGACTGGCAAGTGGTGTGGCAATTAAGGGCGCTGGACTCCCACATGGCAAACTACAGTTCGAGCCTCAGACCTGGTGCCTTGAAACTCATGCCAGGTGCATCTGTGTTCGCCAAAATCCGGGGAAGAGAATGGAGGAGAAGGAACTGTGATGTGGATATTCCCTTGGGGGGTGATTTCACACTTTCCCTCTTACTGTCTCTGTCTCTCTTTCTCTCCAGTGAGCACACATGCCATAAAGCAAAAACCTTTCCAAAAGAAAAGAGGAGGGAGGAGAAGAACTTAGATCACTTTACAAAATTCTTTGATTTTCCAATATAGTTTTTAAGATTATACAAATATGTGTTTCATAAGATGGGAAAATCACAGAATTTCTAAGGCATATTCTATCAGTAAGCTCCCTTGGTCTCATTTATTAAAAACACTTCAATTAGTTTTTTTAAAGAATTATTTTATTGAACTGTATTTCTTTATTTATTTTAATTTGACCAGAGAGGGACAGAGTGGGAAGGAGGTGAGAAAGCAAGCTGCCAGGTCCAGGACTCTCAAACTGGGGTCGCCCTTAACCACCACATCACCTGCCGGTCCCTTCAATTACTTTTAATATAAAAGACACAGAATGTGAAACATGCCCTCTAAGGTACAGTCAGATTTGGTTCATACCATCACTTACGTGGTGTTTAATAGGATCGGTCACACTGGCCTTCTCTTAGATCGTCAAACAAATAGCCTCATGGGGTCTTCACAAAGGTTGTCTCTCCATGTATCTCTTCACCAGAAAACTCTTCTCGTGACGTATGCAACAAATACGTACTGAACTGTAAGGGCCAAGCCTTGAGCTACTCACTATACCTATGCGAGCCATGAGCAGGTCAGGTGAAATTCCCTTCTTCATGAAAATCACACTTTCATTATGAAAATCAGTTCATTCATTCAACATATATTTACTAAGTCCCTCCCAATGAGCCAGGCACTAGTCTAGGTAAGGGAATATATCAGGGAAAGAATGAACATCTCTGACTCCAAGGAAAATAGATTGTTGTGGGAGGTAGCAGTAAGCAAGATGAACAAGTGAAATACATAGTAACGTTAAGGAGAAAAACAAACCAAGAAAAATGACAGGAGCTGTGTGTGAACACAAATGTACATGTGCATGCAGGTGCAATTTTAGTTCAGACCGTCAGAGATTATTTCATCTAGAAGATTACATTTAAATAATTAGCAATTAATCAAGTAGGCAAAGTGATAACAGAATTTAATAACTGCCATCGAGGAGACAGCATAATATAAGAGAGCAATTGGGAGAAAGCTTTTTATAGAGAATAATCAGAAAGCCTGTGTGAAGAGACAGTGTCATTTTAGCAGAATCTAAAGGATGAGATTGATGGGACCAGCAGTTGGTGTAATGGCTATGTCACTGGACTCCCACGTAGTAGACCGCAGTTAGAGTCCCGGACCCAGTGGTTTAAATTCATGCAGGGTGCCTGTGCGTGCATATCCAGGATCTCGAGAGGAGAATGGAGAAGGGATTGTGGCATGGCCATCTCCCCTGGGGGTGATTTCTCACTTTCTGTCTCTCTGTCTCTTTCTGGTGAGCACACACACCCTATAGCAAAACAAACAAATGAAAACTCTCCTCCCCTCCCAAAAATATCAAAAAAACAAAACAAGGATGAGATTGAGTCAATACCTGGCCCTCGAAATATCTTAATATGCACCTAAAAGTACAGAGAGCTCAAATGCTCCTGAAACAGTATCAGCATATCAGCTGCGGTATCAGCATATCAGCTGTGCTGGAACAGATCATGGATAATAGATATTCATAGAGGGGTAGGAACACCATTGAACATCTGCCATGTACGAGGTAAATAAAGGCATTTTGTATGCTTGTCCTATCTTCTTGTTATCTGTGGTTTACAAGAACAATGTGGCTGCTGTTCACAGGAAAATGTTCTAAGACTAAAATGCTCAATTGCTAATGTGAGGTCATAGGTAATTGACAAATTGACATTGACAAATTTTATAGATAATGAAAGTTCCTTGTAAATTAAACAAAGCTATGATGTCTATTAAATGTATTTGGTTTGGGGGGCTTAAATCTACCTATAGATGAAAAATCATCTCTTGATGTTTAATAATAAATTATGAACTAGATATTATTAGCCTATATTAAACCACTAAGTGTATTTGTAAACAACACATGGGGTATGATTTAAAGCAATAGAATAAATAAAGAAGGATCTGGGGCCAGCAGATGGCATAATGGTTATGTAGCTGGACTCCCATGTAGTCAACCATGGTTCGAGTTCTGGACCAGCCGGACTCCCACGTAGTCACCCATGGTTCGAGTCCTGGACCTGGTGGCTTAAAACTCATGCCAGGCACATGTGGGTATGTGCCGAAGATCCCAAGAGGAGAATGGAGAAGAGATTGTGGCATGGCCATCCTCTCTGGGGCGGGGGGTGGGGGTGGGGAAGGCGTGATTTCTCACTTTCTGTCTCTCTCTCTCTCTCTGTCTGTCTGGCAAGTGCCCACACCCTATAGCAAAAATCTCTCTCTCAAAAAAAGAAAGACGGATCTAAGTTTGAAACTGAGCTCTGAATTAATCTTTGCTTTTTGTGTAACAGTCAAAAGATCACAGCCCCTATATTATATAGAGTGACTTTCTGCCTAAGCTTAAACATACTGTTGTTGTTGTAATATACTTTTGTTAATGCCATTTTAATAATCCTTTTCTAAGAAGAAAGAGGAGACTAATAGAAAAGTAGAAGAGAAGTAACAGCAGATTTTACAAAGCTTTACAAGAAAGACTTTGTGATTCTTAACAGGTAAAAAAAAACATTTCTTGAACATAATGATACTGCTGCTTTATTTGCAATATATTTCCACCCGGAGAGCATCCAAAGCTCCTTAGGAACCCTGTTAACATAGCTAGCAGATATTATAAGATGATCTATTAGCAATGTAACCTTGTATGCTGCTTGTCTGTACTTGGATTTCGTTTTAAGATATCCTAATATCTTCTATAAAACAAAAGAAAATAAACCCATTCAAATTCAAGACTGAGTTTCAGACATGTGAGAACTTATGTCTTAAAGACTAAGTTTAGAGAAAGGCTCTTGATCACTTTTCCCCAAAAAATATTGGGACAAGATAGAGAGTTTTGAGATTATTAGTAACAGATATTACAATACCTGATGAAAATTGAACGAATAATTGTTTTCAGGGACCAGCAATTAGCGTAATGGCTATGTTGCTGAACTCCCATGTAGTCGACCATGGTTCTAGTCCTGGACCCAGTGGCTTAAACTCACACCAGGCGAGTGTGCGTGCGTGCCCAAGATCCCAAGAGGAGAATGGAGGAGAAGGGATTGAGGTGTGGCCATCCCCCTGGGGGGTGATTTCTCGCTTTCTATCTCTGTCTCTCTCTGTCTTTCTGGCGAGCACATGCACCATATAGTGAAAACCTCTCAAAAAAACCCTAAAAAACAAACAAAAAAAATTGTTTTCGGATACAATACATACCTGCCACCTTTATTTCATTAACATGATTACCATACCTAGTAGAAAATAGAACTGACAGATTTAGACATTTCCTACCTTGCAGCAGGCAAATCAATCTGTATTTTTATAAAATATATAAATTATATAATCTATAAAAATAGTAAAATTATTTCCGTTTTTATTGATGCAGCCTGAAGTGCCTCAGATAAAAAAACTACTATGTACATACAAGAAACTAAATATCATGTATGGGTTACTACAGTATACAACTCTGTTACTTTATCTGTGCTGTACACACAATCCATTCACTACTTCTATTGCAATTTAAGAACACCTAGAAATAAATGATATGCAAGGATAAAGGTGGAAAACATTGCCCTAAGTAAAATTTAAAAAATGTTCACATACATTCCCAAATATAAATAAAATGTATATTAATGAAACTACTCATAAGTATTCATGTAATCATTGGGATAACCCAGCAATGTCTGTCTACATGATGACCAAAGTGGAAGAGATGGAAAACTCAGATCAGTGCTGCAGATACAGATCGTAGTGCTTGAAATGTTCCCTAACATCATTAGAGTCCTACTAGTTGAAAAAGGAGTCATTTAATAATTCTTTAACACCAGATGTATCCTCTCTTGAAAATGTTATAGTGTTTTCAACTTACAGTAATTGTGTTAAGGGTCATCTCAGCATGCAACACTCAGAGAGGATTTCTAAACCAGGGCTGGGTTGTTTTCCCCATAGCTGCCATCTGAAGCCTGACTTACTTGCCTGATTGGACTCACTTCTTCAAAAACATTCTTGTTTTTTAAAGTCATATTTAGAATTGTTGAAAACCTTAGGGATTCACCAGCTAAAACTCAGCCTGAGTTTGAGTGCTATCAATTGCGTAAACCCAGCGCTTTGGGCACAAGTTCAAAAGGTGGCAGGCAGTATAAGGAGTCTCTTGTGACTCTGGAAATTTTGTTAGTAATCTATTGCACTTACTTAAAAAACAGTGTAAGTGGGCCAGCCCTGTAGTATAGTGGGTAAGAGCTGTGCATGGGGAGCAGGATCCCACATGGCTAGCTGTGGGAATCCCAGCCCAGAGGGTTGAGAAAAACAGGCCAGTGTGTGTGCATTAATGTCCCAAATCTTGAAAGGATAGAGAAATGAAGGAAAATGCATTGTGGTGTGATCATGTTCCATTGTTGGGTGCTTTCTCTCTTTTTCTCTCTCTGTCTCCAGCAAGCACACAAGCCCTTTGGCAATTAAAAAATTAACATAATTATTTTCATATAGTATATGAGTCTAGGGAAACCATTACTTTGCTGTAAATCAAACTGAAAAGTATTCATGATAAAAGACATGAAATTGTGCCCCAACCATGGTGGTCCAGACAATAGGTAACCCTATATGATATCAGAGCCATATGAGAGGCCCTCAGTTCAAATCCTGGGTTGACCTGAACAATGCCCATGATTCTGACTAGCCTGAAGCCTGGGGTGGGGAGGGGGCGTTGATTATGGCATGAGACCCTGTCAAGCTACTTGTATTTCTGTCTCTTTCTGTCTGTCTCTCTTTTTAATGAAATAAATAAATCAACTTTAGAAAAAAATACATGAAGTTGTGTAGGTTTATAAGATGCTTATGCCATTACATAGGTTTTACAATTTTCTTTCTTTTTTTTTTTACATTTATTTTTTAGTTTGTTATAGAGTGTATATGATTGCTGGAGAAAGAGAGGGGAAAAGAGACAAAGAGAGAGAGAGAGAAAAAAAGTTAAAAAGCACCCCCCCAGGGGAGAGGACCATGCCACAATCCCTTTTATTCCACTTTCCGCTCAGAATTTTGGGCACGCATGCACATGTGCCCAGCCTGGTTTTCAAACTGCCAGATCCATTCATGTGGAATCCAGCTGCCTTAACCACCATGTCACTGAGTTGTCTCTTACAACTATTACAGAAGTCTTTTAAAACATAATGCATAAAGTTTCTAAAACTATAATATACAGAACGTAAACTGAAAATGCACGACTTTGTAATTACTGTTTAACTCACTTCAAATTAGTTAGTCTGCAAGTAAAGTGAGGAGAATCAATTTTTTGAATTACTTTTTCAAGAAAGAAAGAACTGCATCCATAGGTCCTATAAGACTCAGAACATAAATGATCTAATATGAAAGTTTGTAAGTTGAGTTAAAACCCAGTTTCCAATAGAAACCAAAATGTAGATGAACTATTTCACTCGTTAACAAAAAAAGAGATCTATAGATAAAAAAATCTAACAGAAAACTTCTCATCTCATTGATGAGGAATTTCAATCTATTAAGCTACAAGTACATACAAAGTCTGTGATTGAAGTTTCACAGAATTTTTTTGAGGAAAAAAAAAATCTAACAACAAAAGAAACCAGAACCACACAGAAATAAGAATAGCAAATGCTGTACTGAGGGACAGGAAAGTTCGCAGTTTTACTTGAGGCTCCACCAATCCAGATAACCACACAATCTGTCAATTAAGTGCATAAAACGTGCTGCCAGAGCCCACCAAGAATAATAATTTACTTGCCACCCAAGAGATGTTTAAAAATATCACTTCCCTTTGTACTGTACCCAAGAGTATGGTATCATACAATGAGTATATAGTTTAATCTTAACTACCTTTAAACTTAATTCTTTTTGTTATTTTTTAAATGAGATTTTAAAGACTATTTGCATAAAAGCAAGAACCAAACCTTTAAGTTTATTTTTAAACTTATTTTTAAGAAATAATTTGAAATGTTTAAATTCTATATTTCCATTCACTTTGCTTATGAAAACTGTGTTCCTGCTATGAACATGTTCCCTATATTAAAAGCTGAATATTTTTTCTTTGAAACTTAAAAAAGTAATACATTGTCTGATACAGTAATAGATACTGTGGTATTTTTAGGAGTCATTTAAAGAGTAAATTATGATGCCTAGAAATAAATGATATGCAAGGATAAAGGTGGAAAACATTGCCCTAAGTAAAATTTAAAAAATGTTCACATACATTCCCAAATATAAATAAAATGTATATTAATGAAACTACTCATAACTATTCATGTAATCATTGGGATAACCCAGCAATGTCTGTCTACATGATGGCCAAAGTGGAAGAGATGGAAGAGTGGAAGAGATTTTCCACAGTAATTTTCCTTATTTCACTGTTTGGCTAATGTCAGCCTGTTCCCACTTGGTTGTTATGTTAGACTGTGGGATGAAACAAGATATGACTCAGTATCAGCAAATACAAATTAAAATAAAGGCCCATATAAAAAAATGTAAATAAAGACCAGTGTAAAATGACTTCTAGCCCAATGATAATGTCAGAAAGGGGGAGTAGGAGATTTTAAAACCAGAACATTTCATAAAACAACATAAAGTTGACATCATAAACTGAAGATTAAAAAAATATATAGTTTAGAAATTATTAGAATTCTACCTGCATCCTTTGCATGAAATCTGAAACCTGTTTAAGATTACTCAAACATTTAGAAATAGATGTGGAAATGTAATCAAAAAGTACAATGTCAAAAGCTGTAATCAAACTACGTTCATCATAATTCCATCTTAACATTTAACATAAGGATGAAGACTTCTTACCCCATATTTACATTGGCGGGATGTTGCTCCGTACTGGAAACGACACTGCTCATCGGCATCATACACCTGACCTGGAGCCACAGCTGGATAAAGAAAGTCCCGCTTGGGAGGCTCATTATCAAGGCAAGTACCACGGCCTGAACTGTTCAACATAAAGGATCAAAGGAAATTAGGTACTCTATGGACTATTTCCATCACAATTATGAAACCAGGTGTTGTGCTCTTTGTTTTAATAAATTGATGCATGAAAAACAAACATTCTACCAATAAATAATCAAATGACAGGAAGAAAAAAGAAAAAAAAAACAACTGAGCCCTGAGCTCCAGATCATTTTTTGAAACACCAAAGCACAATGAAAGCATCTCAGACAACAATATGAAAATATGTTGGTCTTTAGAACATTGACTTAAACTAATTTCTGAAGGAATCAAAACAGAATTTCAAATTGTTCTAAGTTTCTTGTTTGTTTTCATTGAAAATATAACCACATCTGGTAGTAGAATTAAAAACATGAAATGTGGAAAATTTTTAAAAAGAACTTTGTGGTTGTAATCTTTAAGGACCTAATTTATATATTTCTACCTTGGGCAGAACAATAGAAGCTGTGGTAAGACATGGCCATAGGTTCATGAAATATTTCACTAAGAAATGGGCTGAATGACAGATGAGGCCAAGATCTAAAGTTCTCTTTTCAAGTATATAAGAAGTGTTTAGTCTCTCAAAAATTTCATATTTCATCTAGGGTCATCAGAATTGAAAAAGAGAATGTTCTCTCTCTATAATTTCTGCTTTTCAAAGTATGTCTGCACTCAATCATAATATTTTAATTCAGTGGAACAAATAACATAAAGATCGCCAAAAGTCAGACAGAATCCCTTAGTTTAAAGACCTGCTTTAAACTTTGCTAAATATAATTGTTCACTTTTATTTAGTCAGTGTGCATAAAATAGGACAGATGCTTTTTTACTTTCATTTCACATGTGAGTAAGTTAGAATTTTTAGAGAATTCCTATGCCAACATTTAAAAATTTTTTCCAACATTCCTGTCCATTGTGCCAGCACTTGTGTTTTTTTTTGCAAATCTTTTCCATCCACTTTGCCAAAGGAAAATAATTTTACAAGTAGACGTTCCTCAACTATTTTTTAGGACAGTACAAATTTTCATTTATAGATAAGTAAGAAATAACTGTGCATAATAATGAGTTTCATATTCACTTAAAAGATTCTCATATTCTAAAAATGTGAGTTAATTTGTTATATTAAAATATATTTCTATAGCAGTAAATTAGTATCTTTTGCATGAGACCCTGTCAAGCTACTTGTATTTCTGTCTCTTTCTGTCTGTCTCTCTTTTTAATGAAATAAATAAATCAACTTTAGAAAAAAATACATGAAGTTGTGTAGGTTTATAAGATGCTTATGCCATTACATAGGTTTTACAATTTTCTTTCTTTTTTTTTTTTACATTTATTTTTTAGTTTGTTATAGAGTGTATATGATTGCTGGAGAAAGAGAGGGGAAAAGAGACAAAGAGAGAGAGAGAGAAAAAAAGTTAAAAAGCACCCCCCCAGGGGAGAGGACCATGCCACAATCCCTTTTATTCCACTTTCCGCTCAGAATTTTGGGCACGCATGCACATGTGCCCAGCCTGGTTTTCAAACTGCCAGATCCATTCATGTGGAATCCAGCTGCCTTAACCACCATGTCACTGAGTTGTCTCTTACAACTATTACAGAAGTCTTTTAAAACATAATGCATAAAGTTTCTAAAACTATAATATACAGAACGTAAACTGAAAATGCACGACTTTGTAATTACTGTTTAACTCACTTCAAATTAGTTAGTCTGCAAGTAAAGTGAGGAGAATCAATTTTTTGAATTACTTTTTCAAGAAAGAAAAAACTGCATCCATAGGTCCTATAAGACTGAGAACATAAATGATCTAATATGAAAGTTTGTAAGTTGAGTTAAAACCCAGTTTCCAATAGAAACCAAAATGTAGATGAACTATTTCACTCGTTAACAAAAAAAGAGATCTATAGATAAAAAAATCTAACAGAAAACTTCTCATCTCATTGATGAGGAATTTCAATCTATTAAGCTACAAGTACATACAAAGTCTGTGATTGAAGTTTCACAGAATTTTTTTGAGGAAAAAAAAAATCTAACAACAAAAGAAACCAGAACCACACAGAAATAAGAATAGCAAATGCTGTACTGAGGGACAGGAAAGTTCGCAGTTTTACTTGAGGCTCCACCAATCCAGATAACCACACAATCTGTCAATTAAGTGCATAAAACGTGCTGCCAGAGCCCACCAAGAATAATAATTTACTTGCCACCCAAGAGATGTTTAAAAATATCACTTCCCTTTGTACTGTACCCAAGAGTATGGTATCATACAATGAGTATATAGTTTAATCTTAACTACCTTTAAACTTAATTCTTTTTGTTATTTTTTAAATGAGATTTTAAAGACTATTTGCATAAAAGCAAGAACCAAACCTTTAAGTTTATTTTTAAACTTATTTTTAAGAAATAATTTGAAATGTTTAAATTCTATATTTCCATTCACTTTGCTTATGAAAACTGTGTTCCTGCTATGAACATGTTCCCTATATTAAAAGCTGAATATTTTTTCTTTGAAACTTAAAAAAGTAATACATTGTCTGATACAGTAATAGATACTGTGGTATTTTTAGGAGTCATTTAAAGAGTAAATTATGATGCCTAGAAATAAATGATATGCAAGGATAAAGGTGGAAAACATTGCCCTAAGTAAAATTTAAAAAATGTTCACATACATTCCCAAATATAAATAAAATGTATATTAATGAAACTACTCATAACTATTCATGTAATCATTGGGATAACCCAGCAATGTCTGTCTACATGATGGCCAAAGTGGAAGAGATGGAAGAGTGGAAGAGATTTTCCACAGTAATTTTCCTTATTTCACTGTTTGGCTAATGTCAGCCTGTTCCCACTTGGTTGTTATGTTAGACTGTGGGATGAAACAAGATATGACTCAGTATCAGCAAATACAAATTAAAATAAAGGCCCATATAAAAAAATGTAAATAAAGACCAGTGTAAAATGACTTCTAGCCCAATGATAATGTCAGAAAGGGGGAGTAGGAGATTTTAAAACCAGAACATTTCATAAAACAACATAAAGTTGACATCATAAACTGAAGATTAAAAAAATATATAGTTTAGAAATTATTAGAATTCTACCTGCATCCTTTGCATGAAATCTGAAACCTGTTTAAGATTACTCAAACATTTAGAAATAGATGTGGAAATGTAATCAAAAAGTACAATGTCAAAAGCTGTAATCAAACTACGTTCATCATAATTCCATCTTAACATTTAACATAAGGATGAAGACTTCTTACCCCATATTTACATTGGCGGGATGTTGCTCCGTACTGGAAACGACACTGCTCATCGGCATCATACACCTGACCTGGAGCCACAGCTGGATAAAGAAAGTCCCGCTTGGGAGGCTCATTATCAAGGCAAGTACCACGGCCTGAACTGTTCAACATAAAGGATCAAAGGAAATTAGGTACTCTATGGACTATTTCCATCACAATTATGAAACCAGGTGTTGTGCTCTTTGTTTTAATAAATTGATGCATGAAAAACAAACATTCTACCAATAAATAATCAAATGACAGGAAGAAAAAAGAAAAAAAAAACAACTGAGCCCTGAGCTCCAGATCATTTTTTGAAACACCAAAGCACAATGAAAGCATCTCAGACAACAATATGAAAATATGTTGGTCTTTAGAACATTGACTTAAACTAATTTCTGAAGGAATCAAAACAGAATTTCAAATTGTTCTAAGTTTCTTGTTTGTTTTCATTGAAAATATAACCACATCTGGTAGTAGAATTAAAAACATGAAATGTGGAAAATTTTTAAAAAGAACTTTGTGGTTGTAATCTTTAAGGACCTAATTTATATATTTCTACCTTGGGCAGAACAATAGAAGCTGTGGTAAGACATGGCCATAGGTTCATGAAATATTTCACTAAGAAATGGGCTGAATGACAGATGAGGCCAAGATCTAAAGTTCTCTTTTCAAGTATATAAGAAGTGTTTAGTCTCTCAAAAATTTCATATTTCATCTAGGGTCATCAGAATTGAAAAAGAGAATGTTCTCTCTCTATAATTTCTGCTTTTCAAAGTATGTCTGCACTCAATCATAATATTTTAATTCAGTGGAACAAATAACATAAAGATCGCCAAAAGTCAGACAGAATCCCTTAGTTTAAAGACCTGCTTTAAACTTTGCTAAATATAATTGTTCACTTTTATTTAGTCAGTGTGCATAAAATAGGACAGATGCTTTTTTACTTTCATTTCACATGTGAGTAAGTTAGAATTTTTAGAGAATTCCTATGCCAACATTTAAAAATTTTTTCCAACATTCCTGTCCATTGTGCCAGCACTTGTGTTTTTTTTTGCAAATCTTTTCCATCCACTTTGCCAAAGGAAAATAATTTTACAAGTAGACGTTCCTCAACTATTTTTTAGGACAGTACAAATTTTCATTTATAGATAAGTAAGAAATAACTGTGCATAATAATGAGTTTCATATTCACTTAAAAGATTCTCATATTCTAAAAATGTGAGTTAATTTGTTATATTAAAATATATTTCTATAGCAGTAAATTAGTATCTTTTAAAAACTGAACCATACTATTCCTAAGGCGATATAGAGTCAAAGACCAAGGGGCAAAATACTATCTTCTTCACACCCTTTTCCTTTCACTTATGTTCCTCTTGACTAATATTTAATCAATACAAAAAATTTAAATGGAATATTAAATATGGTGTGAATATAGATAGATTGGCTGTTATAATCATTGCACTGCTCAAGGTACCTAAATAACAGAAAACAACCTTTTTTTAATCCACCTATCCAGTTTATATGACAGAATACCTTTTATATTTTATTTATTGTATTGTTACAAATAAACATGTACCTTAGCAACAAAATTGTTTCTAAGTGAAATTTTAAAATAGCAAGTACTTTTAAATTTTGTTATGCAAAGTATCTTTAATCTAAATGCATATGCAGATTTTAGGCAAGTATAATAAAATTTTACTGGTAAATTTAAAATTATATATGTATTAAAGTTAATAACAAAGAGATCATATTTGAATAGTATAATGAAAAAAGAAAGACTTCTTCTGGAGAGTTTTTTTTCTTTCTTTTTTTTTTTTTTTTTTTTTTTGCTACAGGGCACATGTGCTCGCCAAAAAGACAGAGAGAGACAGAGAGATCTTGGGATCTTGGGCATACACGCACATCCACCCGGTATGAGTTTAAGCTACCGGGTCCAGGACTCAAACTGTGGTTTACTACATGGGAGTTATGCTAACTGCTGGTTATGCTAACTGCTGGTTCCAAGAAAGTCTATTTTGATAATGTGGAATATTTGTGAGATGATTTAATTAGTAGTACAATTCTCCGATGTTTCTTCCAAATACCTTTTCACCTCTACCTACAATAAAACTGTAAGTATTTTTATGAAAGAAATATATAATAAAAAATTTTAAAAGGGCCACTATAATCAACAGAAAAATTTAAAATTGTGATCAGAAGTATTTAAGTACAGGATGCAATAAGTTAAAAATATTTACCAACAGTATAACAAGTGTAGGATATGTTTATGTAAATGACACCAGCTCAGAATCTATTAAAAACAGTATATAAAAAGATTAATCTAAAAACCTAGAGAAAGAACTATATAGACCTCAAAGAAGAGTTTTACATACCCTAAGGAAAAAATTCTTTACTGATGGCAAACTGAAAATTCATTTTACCCCAAAGGTCAAAGATGGTTTCAAGGTACTAATTGTCTCCTAATTGATATTCATGTACTTTAAAAAATACCAAATCAGATGATCACTGCAAGGTCCTTTTGACAACCAAGAATGCTCTGTTTATTGTTGTAAATGCAAAAGTTTATTATTGTTTTACATTCTTCCTAAGTACCTAGTTTGTATTAATAAGATTAATTAAGTACCTGCAGAGTCTTGTTCTTTTTTTCCAGTATATTTTTAAAGAAGAAAAAAACACCATATGAAATAAAATGAAAGGTAAAACCATATGGATCATTTAAAAAATAAACTCATACTTAGGCGTATGGCATCAACAAAAGCCTTTTGAAATAGGTTTGGCTATATCTGTACAAAGTAGCAAGGCTTGCAAGTCAAGTAGCTTCTAGGAAGGCAAGTGCAGGAAGCTCTGCAAGGCTGAATTAAGCTGCTTCCACCCTTCTACACACGTTCTTGATTCTACACATGTTATCGTTATCGATAGTACTTGTCTAGCATACTTCCTAGTAACCAAATCTAGCGATACAGTAAACTCTTGATTAACCTATTTGGGGGATGGGATAGTTTCCATTTTTAAATAGTTAATTCAAGGTAAGTAACAAAAATATTTTTTGCATAATGTTACTAAAATGTGTCTTCTACATTTCCCCTCTACTTTCAAGTAAGTAAGGTCTACAGATCACAATTACTACAATTCTTAGATAACAATAATACTGGATATTTGCCTGTTTCTGAGTTATAAACTACCATTATAAAATAATATAGATACTGGTGCAGAAAGTAGAGACATAAAGCTGAGAGATGCATATTTAACCTTGGAAGTTCCTCAGTACGCAACTCTAATCACACCCTTCATTTTCCCGCTAAAGAATAACTACTCTGAACTTTTTGTTTTTGGAGAGGTTTTTGCTATAGGGCATGTGCGCTCGCCAGAAAGACAGAGAGAGACAGACTACTCTGAATTTTTTAAATAATTGCCTTGCTCGTCTTAATAATCTTCTCAATTATTCATATGCCTGTTTTTAGACTCTATCTGAGGATTTCTTTTGTGATTTTATGCTTTTGCTCAATTTTGTGAATGTTAGATACACCTATGTTAATGGATATAATTGTAGCCTGATCATTTTAATTATTCTTTTTAATTTTTTTAAGGGAGATTTGTGTTATAGGGTGCAGGCCCTCTCCAGAGAGACCGAAAGAAAGAAATCACCCCCGCAGGGGGACCGGCTATGCCGCAATCCTTTCTGCTTCATTCTCCTCTCAGGATTTTGGGTGTGCGCGCGTGCACACATGCACCCAGCATGAGTTTTTAAGCCACCGGGTTCGGGACTTAAACCATGGTCAACTTCGTGAGAGTACAGTTACATAACCATCACTCCATCTGCTGGTCTCTGTTCTTTAATATTCTATTTAAGACCATGCTACAATTATTTTTCCATTCTTCTATTAATGAACATTTAGGTTATTTCCAATTTCTGGTGATTGTAAATTATGCTGATATGTACATTTTCCCCTTTTCTTTCTTTTCTTTTCTTTTTTTTTTTTTTTTTTTGAGAGGTTTTTGCTATAGGGTGCATGTGCTCACCAGAAAGACAGAGAGAGACAGAAAGACAGAAAGCGAGAAATCACCTCCCAGGGGGGATGGCCATGCTACAATCCCTTCTCCTCCAATCTCTTCTCAGGATCTTGGGCACGCTCACACACGTGCCCAGCATGAGTTTAAGTCACTGGGTCCGGGATTCCAACTGCGGTCGACTACGTGGGAGTCCAGCGACGTAGCCATTACACCAACTGCTAGTCCCAATATGCACGTTTTCTATACATGTCTCCTAGTACAAAAGTGTAAATGTTTTTTTCCTTTTATAAATATATATTACTTATTGCCCTACACTTTATAATTGTCTAACAAAACAGAAAGAGACAGAAAGACAAAAAGTGAGAAATCCCCAGAGATGATAGCCACATACCACAATCCCTTCTCCTCCTTTTCCTCTCAAAATTTTGGGCACACACATGCACATGCACACACACACACACACACACACACACACATCTGGCATGAGTTTAAGGTCCTCGAACCAGGGTCAACTATGTGGGAGTTCAGCAACATAACATCACACCATCTGCTGGTCCAGATAGCACTATTAAACATAGATGGCTTGGGGACCAGCTAGTAGTGAGGTAGTTACGGTGCTGGACTCCCACATAGCCGACCACAGTTTGAGTCTCAAACCTGGTGGTTTGCTTTCTCACTTTCTCTCTCTCTGTCTCTTTCTGGTAAATTAAATAATAATAATGATGATGATAAAAAAATAAATAAATAATTTAAAAACCCACAGATGGCTTGTGCCTTGGTGTCATGTGTAAATTTTTCCACCCAGAAAATATAAACCTCACTCATTAATAAATTAAACGTAGAATACTATTGGTCTCCACTTATGAGATGTTATTATAACTTACTATTGTTAAGCACAGATATGCATGCTCAGAGCAAAACTGTACATACATTAAAAAGTAGCTCTGTTTTCATTCCCTATATTCCACAACTGAAGATTCAACCCTAGTTAATATCTATAGCTTTAATGATTAAAATCACCAACTCTACTTTTGTTTATGCTAAAAAATATGTACTAATTTAAAATATGCTTTCTTCCTTGATTATAAAATTCACAGTAAATCACAGTATTATTTACATTTCTAGAAATCTGCAGCACGATGGGAAAGCTATTTTATGTGTTCTAACTTTAATTTAGAGGTCTTGTTTACACAGTCAAAAAATTAGCCTCAAAAACAGAAACATGAGCCAGAGTCCAAAAACTTACAGATCCCTAGGTAAAATATGCACTCCTGGCTTTGTTTCCAGAACATCCGAGGACATACTTCTAATTGTAATTTTAGATTTATTTTTGTTAAAACAATTATACTATTAAGTACAGACCCTTATTCTATAGTACAAGTGGATCAGTCTAAAAAATAAATCATTCCATATAAACCTGAATATATCTTAACAGTCTCTTAACAACAACAACAAATTAACATTTAATGCTACCTCCTATTTTTTCGACATAGTTCCACTGACACACATAAATTAAGCAAAAATGAATTAGACTAGTATCATCTTACCAAGTCAATACTTAATACGTTTTCATAAACTATTCTTTCAATCCTGATGAAACTAATATATTTACTTCTAAAGTCAAATCTTTTTTCTGTCTCCCTCTATATGACTGGAGTGCTTAAATATCACCAAACTTGATGCTTCTGAGATACAAATATTATACCAACAATGGTTTACTGTCTCCCCATCTCCACAAGTATGTCTGTAATTATGACTTATCAGAGATATTTATAATTAGAGAGAGGTTCCCAAAATAATCTCGGACATATGGAAGGAGAACTCTGTTTTGCCAAGATATTCCTTGGACTCTCTTTAAAGTGGTCCCATCTATGCAGACTGTTTCCATCTAACACAGAGGTCCCTAGCCCCTGGGCCACAGCCAGGTGCCAGTCTGTAGCCCGATGTGGGTCCCTCCCCACCAGGCCTGTGCAGTGGGAGTGGGTGGCGGTAGTGAGCGAGGCTCAGCCTGTGTTTGCAGCCACTCCTCATCACTTGCATTGCCACCTAAGCTCCATCTCCTGTTGGAGCAGTGGTATTGGATTCTCATGGGAGCCTGAGTCCTGTTGTGTGATTGTTTCACTGTACACTGCAATGCGTTAGTGTGGAAATGGGGTGCAGGGTGGATTAGGTACATTTAGGTCATCCTGGCACCAACCCATCACCCCAACCCATCTGTGGAGGGATTTTCTTCCAGAAGGCTGGTCCCTGGTGTCACAAAGTTTGGGGATCACTGATCTAACAGATTGATGCTGACCTTCAGAGGTATTTGCTAGAGAGGGAATAGCTAAGGCCTCAGTTATCTAATTCATCTTAGATCACTTCTCCTGTAGCTCTACTGGCATCTTTCTTCCTGGTTCACCTTCAGCTGTAACAGTGCCTCTCTTAAAGTGTTCAGCCTCCACCCTTCTGTGAAAAATAGGTACTCTGTATTTAATTTGGAACCATAGGAAACTTTGCTACGGACTCATGACAGTTCAAACAATTTAACAGACTTTAATTTAAATAGAGCAAGAATTGATTTGCCAAGTCCCCATAACTTTTGAAAAAGATATGAAATGACTCTGTACTATTACTACATGGTGGAAAATAAATTAAAAAAAAAAAAAAGACTGGCCTAAATGACTTCTGGCTGACTTCCAGTGCCTGGTAAATGAGCCCACCTTCACCAATGAGTGTGAGCCATAATACCAGGTTCATCTTTCTTGACTTTCTAAATAAATAGATAAATAAGTCCCGCAGGCAGATAGGAAGGACACTACCTGCAAAGCCGTCGTCGGAAAACATCAGAAGCTGGCATAACACGTCCATTTTAACGGAAATGGGTTCTTTTTTATTTAATCAGGACGGCTTCTGGGCGATTCATGAACCACTTATTGAATCACCGAGTTTAAGAAATCTGAAAAAAAATATTGGGAGTTGGTAAACACCACCTCCTGACTGATCAATCGTACCTAGTGTTTCAGAATGACACGAGAGATTTTGTATTCTGTTGGCACTTAAGGGCCATGGGATTGTTTTTAGTTGAACATAGTGAATAGTGAGTCTATAAATAATAGAAAGCGCATTGTTAAAATCCACCATCATCTTTGGCCTATACAGTCACTAAGCAGAGAAAGGTATGCATTTTGTTGGCTGGGCTGCAGTTCCTAAACAATTCATCTTTCAAGATTTCTTTTTCTTGAGGAGAGAAGCTAAAATAAAATGTTATGAGCCTTTTTGAGCCAACTATAAAACATAAATGGAACCTCAATCCCTGATCAAAATATCACTGACTTTAAAAAAAGATCACACATAGCTGTTAAAGCAATTAAGTTCACTGCATTAATAAAAAGGAACAAAGAAATTCAAGAAAGTTACTATTAAGTCTTTTATGCTCCAGTGAATTGACCTTTTTAAAGGGACTTGTGTTTACAAACCCTTTATTACTGGCCAGATTATCATCAGATTTGTTTAGTTTGTTACAAAAGAGGAGGAACAAAGTCAACTTTCCCCCAGGTCTCTACCCATTGTCACCCATATCTACCTTTTACTAATGGTTTTAAACTTTGTGAGCATTCTGGTAAGGGTGAATAAGAAGAACATTTTTATCAAATACAGGATAAATAAGCCCATTAGAACCTGTCAATGCTAATCATGCAAAGACACAATAAAGTGTAAACAATGCTTTTTGGAGTAATTCATTTTATAAATTCAAGGGAATATTTTATTGCAACTATAAGAATGGTATATCTCTCACCAAAACAGTGCTGATTTCTTAATTGTATTTTAATAGCGATTTAGGGATGCCCCTTTGGGCTGTCTTAGCTTTAATATGGTTTCAACTAGGTAGAATCTGGCAGGAGATCAAATCTGGTTCTTATATTTAGTCTACAGAATGGTATTAGCAAATGGGCTGTGCAATCACCAAAGGGATAGTAACAAGATAGAGGAGAAAAGAAAATGGTACTTCAAGAGAAGGGTGAAATCTTGAGCATATTACACAGTGTGTCTTTCTGGTGATAGACATTAAGATTCCACTATAAAAACGTGAGCAAGTCAAGGGAGAAATTCCAGATCTGGCCTGATTTCCTGGGATAGCAGATCTTCAACAATGTTTAAAGTCTAATGAAAAGATCTCATTAAAACAATCTTGGAAAATTATCTTGATAAGCTCTGTATTAAAAACTATCAAACAATGTCACACAAATTCCTTGGTCTATCTTTATAGCATTTCACCTAGTTTGGGTAGTAGGCAAGTATAGAATTATACTTATCTATTACTAAGATCAAACTTTGTTCGGTGCAATATGGTTATTCAGAAAAAGAATTTTCTGAAATGAATTTCCAACTCTCTCAACTTTTTTATTACATTAATTAATTTAAAGGAGCCCGTTTTAAACATTTATCTTTTGATTTTTGGGTGAAACACTGTGCCAGGTAATTTAAAGTGTCATTTGAGGCCTTCCTTTTACAAAATACATAATTGTAAAATTTCAGAATACATAATCTGGCTATTAGTAGATAGGAAAGCAAAATTTAATGGAGAATGTTACCTTATACAGCCTATCAGAATGTTTAAAGTTTTACAACATTATCATGTTAATATAAATTTTTAATAAAGCCAGTTTTTAAGAAAAATTTGCATTATTTACCTGTGCTTTATGTATGCTCCACTTTTTCCCTATTTAATCTCCCCTCCCCAAGAAAAAAAAAATGGCACAAGCAAGTGAATGGTAACAGTAGAGCAACAGAACACTGACATCTTGTTATTATTTAAAGAGCAGAGTAATCATGGAAAATGCACAGGAATCCTGAGCATTTTATACAATTTGCTTTTTCATTTATCATTTAATACATGTCTAGTAAGCATTTACACATATTGTAGCATTATATATAATTACATACATAATACCTTATGGTAAAGTATTATGACTTAAACACATTTAACAAATTAGGACAATGAAGATTAGAAGGGCTAAGTAACATACCCGAGGTCACACGGTTAGAAAATGAGACCCAAGTTTATAAATTTCCAAAGTCCAATCCTGAAGCCTGATACAGATGAGATGTTCAAGAGCATCTGCATTCCTAAACACAGTTATGTCTGAGCTGGCTTATATTCTCCACATTTAAATAAGAAGTCTCTTGGAATATACATTAAAGAACTAGAAAAGAAGTTCCCAAACTGAGATGGGTCGCAATAACTTTTTAAAATTTATTTGATATTATTTATATATATATATATATATATATATTATTCCTACATTAAATTGCTATATATCAGTTAGATTGTGAAGACTTTACCCAGCATGATATGCACCTCAGTCCAGCCCAGTTGAGACCACTATACACATCCTCATCAACAGATAATAAACCTTATCTGTGTCCCAGGGTCACAATAACTTTTGAAAGAGAAATGTTTTCTTCTATGTGTCCATTTCTTAAGTTACAATATTTTTTGTTGTTGTTGTTTGTTACTATAAAATACTTTGGAACTCCTACAGAATTCAGTTTTTTTCCACAAACAAAATGAAATACGTCATCACTCAATCAAAGTTCAGCCTGTGTTCTCTTAAATTATGTACATTTAAATTCTTTCTGAAATTGCTTCCCATTTATTGAAAATTTCTAACACTCACATCATCGACCCCACTTATGTACCCTTACTCTGCTCCCTCTAATCTATTCAGTAAATTCTGTCTGAGTATGAAGAAGAAAATTGGCCACAATGATATATTAAAGTATTTGGGGGAACAGCTTGAAATTTCATTGGGTCCTATAAAAGTTACTCATTACGCAAAGTTCGAAGCACTACATATTGGGCTTCTACCAATGGCTTATTTCTGGAGCAATTCATCATCACTCTCCAGAGATTACTTACTCTAGAAAGCTGGTGATATAGTCTCGACTGCAGGCAGACCAGGAAAAAGGATTGGTATTTGCAGTAATATGAGCTGCCATAAGTTTTGCTGCTTCATGACCTTTCGTCCCACAAGAATTTCCAATTCCATCATGGTTCATACCAAAACTGTTTTAATGAGGAAGAAACATAAGAAACATAAAAGAAAGAAATAAGAAAAAATAAAGCAAACAACTCCTCAGTACATCTTTTATTTCCTTATTTGGCCTTATCAACCAATGCCCTCTGTCTACTGGGTTGTCGTAAAAGTCATGATATCTTTTCCCTGTGTAAAAAATGTGTCTTTTAACTTTTCCGACAATCCAAGAGAAAGACTACATCTTCTCAAAGAAATACAGGATTAAGATTAGAGAGACTAAGAAATAATTCAATGATATAATTTATGTCTAAATCTCTCTAAAATTTATCAGATACTCTCACATTATCTCATGAGTCAATCTCTTCTTGAGCAAAAAAAAAAGGGGGGGAATAATAAACAACTAATCCTCGTTTTATAGATGAGATCATTTAGCAAAGACGAATGATCTATTAAAGATCACTCAGAAAGTTTCAAAATTGTTAGTAAAACCTGCCTTTTAATATGCTAATGCTCAGTCTACCTCATTATACTGAATCCAAAAGAGACTTAAAAAAAGATGGCTAGGATCCATTGAGTTGTTGGTTATGGACCAAACACAGAAGGCCTTTTTCTTATTAACATGGATAAAGAAGAATGAAATACTTTTAATTTATGTTCCTATGTGCATATGTTTATTTTCAAAATATTTTTTGAAAAACTTCAATACTTTAAGGATTATGATTTTTGTCATGATCTCCCTTTATTTTTCAAGACTTTACTTTGTCATTTCCCCCTATGACCTGTAGCCATGCTTGACACTATTATCAATGTGATCTAAAAACATATTTCAATGGTAAAATTTTTTTCTGAAAAGGATACACCTACTGCATCTGAGTATACTTTAACCTTTCTTCACAGTAACCAAAAGTTTGTGCTATTACTAAAAAAGGAAAGAAAAAATCTCCATTGTGACATTATAATAAATGTACCATGATGTATATTCAAGGAAATGTGGCTGCACTATAAGATAGATGAGGATAGCTGCTAGAGAAAAGTCTGGAAATACAGTAGAGAACAGATACGTAGCAGATCATTAACCAAAGTAAGTATTAGTACTTATCTTTTTTTTAAAATAACTTTATTTAACTTTATTCTAATTTGATCAGAGAGGGAAAAAGAGAAAGTGAGACACGAGCCACCAGGTCCAGGACTCGAACCGTGGTCAACTATGTGGGAGTCCAGCGTCCTTAACCACCACACCACCTGCCGGCCCCAGTACTTGTCTTTCTGGCAGCGTAGAGACATTAGAGGTTTGTTAGTCAGAGTAATTGAAGATTCTGTGTTGAAGTATATGAAATAGATCCATATTTTAGACAGTCATTCTAGTAGCTCTATCTTGGAAATACTGTGGAGAGAATACTGTGTGAAGAAATACAATGGGAAGAGAAATATGTGGGAAGAGTATGGAACTAGAGTCAGCATTTCAAGTAAAGATAGTTTTAAAAGTATTTCGCTTTGGCAGGAGCCGTGTGCAAGCTCCTGGGTCATGTTAAGACAGGTGCGGCAGGCATAGACGGGTTTAAGACAATCAATTTTGAGATCCTTAACCTCCTATGTACTATTTTCTAAGAAAAAGTAAGGCTTCTACTTTTGAAATCCTCTTTATCCCATCTTATGAAAGAAAGGCATATCTTTCATCCATCCACGAGTTTACAATAGTGCATTGCCATGGAATACAAAAACATGTGTGAAAAGAAAAGAGTCAATTAGAAATATCCGGTGTCAATGTTAAGAAAAGAGAATGACTTTTAATGAATGACTTTAATTGCCCATATCAGGCAATTTCTAATTCATTATTTTCATTGAGTTTACAGGAGCACAGAATCAAACTACCAGTTGATAAATTGTTAAAACTATTTTTTGATGGTAGACAAATGGTTACATTTTGACAAATAATTCAAAAGGAGTTCAAAGAAGGAAGAAATATTTCTATAGTAATAAACTTGAATGCCTGTGTACTAACTTATGTGAGCCACTTTTCTCAGTGTACACATCCATAGAAATAAAATTCAGAAATGTAATTGGTGCTGAAATTGTGTTTCATTCTAGCAATACAGAGATAAATGCACTGACTTTACAAATACATCCAATTAGGGACCAGCAGATGGCATAATGGTTATGTTGCTGGAATCTCACGTAGTCAACTGTGGTTCAAGTCCCGGACCTAATGGCTTAAATTTGTGCTGGGTGCATGAGCATGTGTGCCCAAGATCCTGAAGAGGAAATGGAGAAGGGATTGTGGCATGGCTATCCCCCTGAGGGGTGATTTTTTGCTTTCTGTCTCTGTCTCTCTTTCTGGTGAGCACACATACCCTATAGCAAAACAAAACAAAACAAAAACAAACAAACAAACAAAAACCTCTCTTAAAAACAAATTTAAAAAAATACATCCAATTAAAGATAAACCTTCTAAGAAAAATGTCACCTTTTTACTGCCAGAGCACATGTATGTATGTGAATATATGTGTGAGAGCGAGCATCCACCAATGGGGCATGGTTATATCCCAATTCCTTTTCCTCCATGTTTCTATACCATCAGGATCTTGAGCACACTTGCAGCGTGTTTTTCAAGCCCCCAGGGGTAGGATTCAAACCTCCATTGGCCATGTGGGATTTAGCTCCCCAGGTATACACGGGGAGTCTTGAAACCTACCTCCCATGGATAAGAAGAGACTATTATAGAAGTTTTAAAGGCTTCAGAATACAGCCTATGTTTAGAATATGAGAAATCCCCAAAATGTCCTGCTAATGTCAAATAGTTTACTGACAGGGATAAAATAAAATGGGAGTTTATAACTGCCACTCATGACATTAGCTTCAGAAGATCCCACTAATAAGTTAATTAGGCTAGAGTATTTCACTTATATAGATAGATAGGTACAGGTATATAGTGTTTTTAAAGGATAGGTTTCATTCTGAGGAGACCTTAATACTTAAGAGTTTGGCAAAAGAAGTAAAACACACTCGAGTGATCACAGAAAATAAAACAAGATGCTACTTTAAAACCATCATACTGGCAAAAATTAGAATGTTAGCTAGGACTAAGTGCAGAGAAACAAGGATTTGTTAAAAAAGAATTATTTTATTTAATTTTATTTAGTTAGTTTAATTTGACCAAAGAGGGACCGAGCAAGAGAGAAAGAGAGGGAAAGTGAGAAAGCAAGCTGCCATATCCAGGACTTGAACCATGTTCAGCCATGTGGGAATCCAGTGCCCTTAACCACCACACCACCTGCCAACCCTGAGAAACAAAGATCTTAATATATAATAATTGTAGGGTAGTCAGAGACCAATTCAGCAGTACATAGGCAAATTAAATAGGCAGATACATTTTAACCTAGCAATCCTATTCTTAGATACTATCTCAGAAATATTTTCAAAAGTAGGGCCAACAGGTGGCATGGTGGTTAAGGGTACTGGACTCTCACATGGCTGATTGTGGTTCGAGTCCCAGACCTGGCAGCTTGCTTTCTCACTTTCCCTTTCTTGCTCTGTTTCTCTCTGGTCAAATTAAAATAAATAAATAAATAAAGTTAACTTTAAAAAAAGAAATATTTTCAAAAGAAGTATGTATGAGCATGTTTATAGCATAATTCTTTATGATAGCAATGAGTTGAAGACAGCCTAGGTGTCTGTGACTAAGAAATGGACAGGTAAACTCCAACATATGTGCTTATTGCATAGATGTCTACACATAATCCAAGATACATGTCTCATATAAACTTGGGTGGACCTTAAAAAGTGAAAAGAATAAGAAAGAGAGAATGTTTTTAGGACTATACCATATAATTAAGCAAAAATTGCATATATATTCTTGAATGACAATTAAGGGTTGAGAAACTGTACCGGATTAAAGACTAAACAGACATAACTAAATGCAATAGAAACTGGACTAGAGAGGAAAACAAAATGCTGTAAAGGATCCTGCTAGGGGTCAGCCGTGTGGCACAGCAGTTAAGCTGACTTCCTGGCCAACCTCAGGTCAAATCCAGTACCAAGGACACAAAAAGCATGCTGGATGCATGAGTATTTATGCCCCAAACCTTGACATGATGGAGAAATGGAGAAAAGCAGGGGTGCTTTCTCTTTCTTCTCCTCACTCCCTCTCAAGCGCACACTCTCTGGCAATAACAACAAAACAATGTTGCTGGGACAACTGATAAAATGTGAATATGCACCGTATATTAGGTATCAGTAACGGATCAAAGTCAAATTTTCCACTTTGATAACTTCATTATGATCATATAAGATAACATTCTTTGTTCTTAGAAATCACATGCTGAAATATTTAGGGATAACAGACATTACAACTTACTCCCAAAGAGTTAAGGGGGAAAAAAATAAAATTTAAAAAATACACACACACACACACACACACACACACACATAGAAAGAGAGAGAAAAAAACAAATGTTGCAAAATATTAACAATTTTTGAATTTGGGTGAAGGACACATGGGAAATCTTCCTACTATAGCAACTTTTCTATAAGTTCGAAAAAAAAGTTTGAATTTAAAAGTTAGAAAGTAAGCACATGCACATACAAAATAACCTGCAATATTTTATAAGGATATATATGAATTCAAATATACACATCAAATTCATTAGTGTAGCTCTCTATAAAAGGAAAAAAATGGAAATATATAAATATTTTGTGAAAAAGACACTATCTTACATATGTTCAATTTTTTTTTCTTTTTTAGAGAGATTTTTGCTATAGGGTGCATGCGCTCACTGGAGAGAAAGAAAGCTCCAGGAGGATGGTCACACCACAGTCCCTTCTTATCCATTTTCCTCTCAGGATTTTGGGTACACATGTGTCGGTGTGAGTTTCAAGCTGCTGGATCTGGGATTCAAACTGTGGTTGTCTATATGGGGGTCCAGAGACTTAACCATTATGCCACCAGCCGATCCCCCCATATATTCAAATATTAAGCAAGAAGAGTCCTTGCTAGAACTGATATGATACTGTGTCAGAAACCAAAGATGGATGGATGAATGAATGAGTGAATGAATGAATGAGTAACTAGACAGAGACACAAAATTAACTCAACTCTGTTGTTTTGTTGTTGTTGTTTTTTAATGACAGAGGACGAGCAGGAGGGAGAGAAAGAGACAGGCACTTTTTGATAGGGTCTTGCCACTTCGTGGTCCTCCTACCCCAGTTCCCAGTTAGCCACGATTATAGGCATGAGTGCTCCACCATGCCCAGCCTGTACATGTCAGCCAGAACCAGTCCTGGCCTCCCACGTGGCCTCAGTGAGGCAGACTGACGCTCCTGCTTGCGCCACTGAGGCTAGGCCTCAACTCTCTGGCCTTGAGTTTCAAAAATAATCATTTCTTTGTTTGAAAAAAGAAGAAACACAAGAACAAAAGAGAGTTTGGCAAACTTGGGACCCACCTCAATGAGTGAACAGTGATGACAAGAAAATATCGCCATGGTTGGCTTTATGTACTTAGGAAAAAACTTCAGATTATATAATGATTCTCATTTGTGTAGAGTTTGGGAATTCAAAAAAATGGATCAGAAACAAAGAGAAAAACAGACAGAGAAAGAGAATGAGAGAGATGTTCAGAGAGAATCTTCCTGGGGCCTCTTGTGATCCTTCACATCTTTGCTGAGTATGCCAAGCCTGCAAAGGCCTGATAACTTGCTCTTCTACTCAGGTTATTTCATAGGATAACTTTAAGACATGGCGAAACATCTCCACTGGACAAAAAAACAGGTGAACTTATTACTTGCTGTTATAGTGCTAGTTTGCCCGAGCACGATGTTTCTCCCTGATGATGAGAATCCACTGCATGTGCATCACGTCTCCCTTTATACCCACAATTAAACTAGAGTTACACAGTTCACATCTTCAGGAAGGCTGGATTCTGCTCATGGGATCTGGGATCAGTTTTGTTCCTCAATAGGGAGAATTCAGAGTTACGCCATTAGCTTTGTGCAGCACTAAAATACAGCATGCTATGATTTCAGCTCTAATTTAGTGTTGGAGACAACTCCGGTAATTGTCCTGGTGTTTGTTTGTTTGTTTTTGTGAAAAAGACACTTATCTTATCCCTTGTTTTAGTAATTGAATCCTTTGTTTATTTCCCATTTCTGCGACTCTGAACCCTTACCTGTACTTCACTTCCTTCAGAGCAAAGAATCCATTTGTCTTTGGGATATTAAAGTCCTGGGTAGGGAACTAAATCTTCATTATGTTTCACTCTCGGTAACATACACCTACAGCTATCCACAGGACTTCCGTGAAACTGACAATTTCAGGGCCAGCATTTCAGGTGCTGGACTCCCACATGGCCAATTGCAGCTGGAGGCCTGGATCCGGTGGCTTGAAAATCACACTGGACGCTGTGTGTGTGTGTGCCCAAAATCCCAAGAGGAGAGCAGAGGATAAGAGATTGCAGCATGGCCATCCCCTCTGGGGGATGATTTCTCACTTTCCTGCTCACTGTCTCTCTCTGGCAAGCACACTATCCTATGGCAAAAACCTTTAAAATAATAATAATAATAAAAAAAGACATTGAGAATTTTCTGACTGAATCTTTAATATCTGGTACAATAGTAAACTTCTCACAATGTGAAATGAATATAATGTATTTAGTAAGCACAATTTGCTCTAAACTGACCATTGTTGGTTACGTGGTAGATATTGGGAACTAAGCCAATTTTTGTATCTGTAGCATAGGAATACATAGTTGCTTTACTTGCACTCCTTTGTTAGATTGTTATAATACTCATGGTTTTGCAAGCTTTTGTTAAAAGACTATTACTGCTGAGGTCCACAGGAATAAAGAACAGCTGTTGAGTGGCTTAAAGGAAAAAAAAAATTGATACAGTTTATTTCTGTGAAAAAAACTAAATTTATAAATTTGAAACTCTACTTGGTAACTGTTTCATGTGCAAATAATATTTTTAAACACAACTTTAAATAACATAAGATCTTAAGAATCCCAACTATTCGGTTGGACAGGACTAGGAAAAGGACTCCATTCATCAGGCAGGATCTCATCACCTGCCCTAACCAACAGGTTCTCTCTTCTGTGAGGCAAAATCCTTCCATGATGGCCCTTGCTAAAGCTCACCTTGGATTCTGTACTTTCCCCTCATATAGTTCATGAGGAGACACTCGGAAACCATGTAAACTGCCTGGGAACCCAGCAGCAAAATATTTAGAAAAAAAGGGGCCAGCAGAAGGCATGGTGGTTAAGGATGCTGGACTCTCACATGGCTGACCGTGGTTCAAGTCCCAGACCTAGCAGCTTGCTTTCTCACTTTCTCTCTCTCTCTCTCTATCTTTCTCTCTCTCCTCCCCCCGATCAAATTAAAAATAAATAAAGTTAAATTGAAAAAAAGAAAATAGCTGTAAAAAAACATATTTAGATAAAAAGATTTTTTTTAATCCTATGAAATTTTTAAAAAGAAACTGAAAGTAAGATTCCAAAATTAATAAAGGAAAGTAAAGGGTCAGAAAGATCCAAGATGATTTTGTAGAAGGAAGGGAGAACCTTAATATCTATTATAAAGTTGTGGTAAATAAAGTGATATGATATTGGCACAGGGAGCCTTTGAAAATAACTATAATAAAAGTCCCCAAACTACTGATAATATGGGATAATATTAACATTTGTTTAATATCAATGGTGGGCACGTGATTGTTGTAACACACACACCTACACAGCATATGTGAAAGGAAAACATTTTAAAAGAAAATGTTTCAATATATGTATGTGAATATATACAGAATACTTTGTTCTGTAACTTAGTAGTTGATTTTTTTTTTTTAAGATCAATTACAATAGACAACCAGCTTGACTCTTTTCATTGATTTGGTTCTAAGGTTTTGAAAGAAATTCTTGGAAACTTGAAATAATTCACTTCAGAAATGGTAATAGAAACTGTTATTACGTGTCTGGGAGTGACCTGTATAAACCCTCACCCTGTTTCGCAGCGACATTAGTACCTTTGCTGCAATGAGAAACAGTATACAGCAATGTTGGAATTAGCGATTAGGTAAAGTGGAATATGTTCTTAAATTTTCTGTTCAACTGATAGTACTTGAAGAAAAGCAGATTTAACAAGGGAAAGATACTGAGGTCAAATTACTGAAAAAGTTTTCAAAGGGATTTGTAAGTATTATCACAAACTTCTATAGGCACTTTGTTTAATTCTATGGCTAAATTTAAATTTTTCTATTGTTATCTTTCTTTATAGAGACATACCATGAACAATGGGTATGACTAGCCAAGAGATTTTGCTTTTTGTTTTGTCTCATGAATGAGAGTGAGTTAGAAGATATTCTTGAAATAATTGACCACGAGTTGGAAGACAAGAGAAATGTGAATAAAAAATATATATTCCTCCAGGATTGGAGCTATGTTTTCATCCTGTGGTCACAGTATCTACTGTATCTATCTCAGTAAATTTCTACAATTTAGATGCTCAGCAAATCTCTGGAATCAAATAAATTCTGCATGAGTGAGAGGCTACCTGCTGATTCACTCTCCGCTGTGTGAGAACTGGGGATGTATTGTATGTATATACTTCCCTTGATGGTGAATAATATAATAAAAATGCTTAATGTTATATAATATGTATTAAAAGGAGAAAAGGGAGGAATCTGTGTCAAAATAAGTGGCATGATAAGTTAGAGACAAAATAGTGGCAGTATTAAGAGTGAGAGCAATCGGGCAATAAATGTTATCTATTAAATAAAGCTTCGGTGACTCAAAGAGGGTCTGTCACATGCATCTTTTCTGACACATGTTTAATAAATATTTTCTATATAAATTAGATTGTTTTCCACACAAATGTTATTTTCTCTTTTAAACTATATTTGACAAAGCAAAATTTTCTTTTTGGGGGTTTTGTTTTGTTTTTGTTTTTGTTTTTGGAGAGGTTTTTGCTATAGGGTGTGTGCACTTGCCAGAAATACAGAGAGAGTGAGAGAGACAGAAAGTGAGAAATCACCCCCCAGGGGGGATGGCCACGCCGCAATCCCTTCTCCTCCCTTCTCATCTCGGGATCTTGGGCACGCACGCACACACACCCAGCATGAGTTTAAGCCACCAGGTCCGGAACTCGAACCATGATCGGCTACAGGGGGGTCCAGCGACATAGCCATATGCCAGCTGCTGGTCCCAGCAAAATTTTCTTATATGAGATAATAAGCATGTAATTATTAAAAAACTGGACTAACTTGTGGATTAGTGGTTTAGGGAACTGGATCCCACATGGCCAACTACGTGGTTAGAATCCTGGCCAGAGACTTAAGAAACACACTTGGCATGTGCACATGCCCCCAATTCCAGAGAATGCAGATATGGAAGAGAAAGGATTTCAGTGTGACTACAGCCCACTGAGGGAGACTTTCTTCCTTCCCCCCTCTATCTTTCTCTGTCTCTCTCTGGCAAGCACATGCAACCTCTGACAAAACAAAACATAATCTGGTGTCATTCCATAGAGTAGTGGTTAAGGGAGCTGTATCCCCCATGGCTGACCACAGTTTGAATCTAGGATCTGGTGTCCTGAAAAACATGTCATAAATTTGTGTGTGTGTACCCAAAATCCTGACAGAAAGGAAAAATAGAAGAATAAAGATTGTGGCATGACCATGCCCCATGTGGGGGTGTTTTCCTTCTCTCTCTCTTGAATAAATTTATATACCATCTAGTAATTTAAAAAAAAAGGATTTGTTATACCTTTTCATTTTTTAAGATATATAAGAAGCATAGTGATTGACTGTTTAGAAAATAATTAGAATAATAATAATGATTGGGAAAAACAATGAAAAGATATTGAATGATGAAGTGGGGAGATTAATGTCTCTGTATTGACTGACATGCATGGCATTCCCTTTTGAAAAAGCAATGTAATACACTGTGAAGTTATATGCAATCCAATGTAATACAAAGAAGATTATGATGATAATAAAAAATAAATTAAAAAAAGATCTATTAGAAGCAGTTCATTTCTGATTATATTTTTGCATCATTTCATCTATGACCACTTAACATTGTGGTGAAAGTAATATAATGCATTTTGTACTACAAAGTAATAGCTTGCTCTAGATTTTGGTACACAATTCTTACTGGTCTTTTTGGGAGAATTTTAAGAATGGAAGGAATAAACCTAGTCTATTGAGTATACATTTAAATGCATTTAGGCTGGAGATTCTTTTTAAAAACATAACATGTTTTCAAACCAATCAGATCATGTATAGAGTGAAAGGAAATCTTAAAATGCCTAATTAAATTTTTGCATCTAAGCAATCTTAATTTTTAAACTGATGATAACTGTGTTGCTACTATACCAATATCAGTGTTTTTGTTAGATAATCATGGAACTTCAAATTTTGTCAAGTATTTTGTTAAACAATCACCAGCATACAGAGCATGTATTTTATATTCTGCCACTAACAGAAAAATAAGTACATAATTGTTCAGTTCTTCAAAGAGATAACACATTTACAACTACAGAATTAAAGAACAATTTCTAATGTTTTTGAGTATGATTAAATTTTCTTTAAGATGTAACTTTTTAAAATGATGAGCTAATTATATCTAAATTGTGAAATCTAAAACATGTCAAAATTAAGCATTCATAATGTCATAGAAAAATACAAGAGGGACCAGCAGTTAGCATAATAGCTATGTTGCTAGACTCCCATGTAGTTGACCATGGTTGAGTCCCGGACCCGGTGGCTTAAACTTACGCCGGACGCGTGTGCGTGCGTGCCCAAAATCCCAAGAGGAGACTGGAAGAGAAGGGATTGCAGTGTGGCCATCCCTCCTGGGGGGTGATTTCTCGCTTTCTGTGTCTCTGTCTCTCTCTGTCTTTCTGGCAAGCGCACGCTCCCCATACCAAAAACCTCTCCAAAAAAAAAGAAAGAAAAATACAAAAGAATAAAGGGGCATTTTTGTTTAGAATTATTTTTTGTTAGTAAGCTTTTTTATTCATAACCGAGTTTGCTATGAAACACAACAAAACCAAGACAGAATTTAAAATATGTACTCAGACTCTTCTATACCCACATCTGGCAAACATTTTGAGATTTAGTAGTTGTCCAATAAGATAATTTTAACAATTTGCTTATGTCTTTTCTTTTTGTTTTAATTGTCAGAGGTTTGTGGGCTTGCCAAAGAGATAGAAAAGGAGAGGGAAAAAGTAACCCCCAACAGGGCATGGTCACCATAATCTCTTCACTTCTCAGTTCCCTGGAGACTCTGGGAATGCATACCCACATGCTCAGCATGTTTTCCAGCCACTGGGACTGGGATTTGAACCATTGTCAGCCATGTGGGATCTAGGTTCATTAATAATCAAACTATGGGACCCATCCATTGCTCATGCGTTTTCTAAAACAAAGTTTGGAATTCAGTTCTATTTTTGAACCTTACATATAATTGAAAACAAGAGAACTCAATATTGAATTTACATAGAAATACATTTAATGAGGGGTGGTGCCTAGCAGATTCTAGAACCTAAACTCTTTCCATAATTCTACAAAACAATGTTCACATTTAGTATAAGCACTTTTGAGGTGAAAGTTAGGTTTTCAAAAGCCAATTAAATCACTGTAATATATTTAATTTTTTTCTACTCTTTCTTTATGAGAAAGAGTTATCCCTCTTATCTGACTGTAAAGATGCCAGGGACCAGAAGAAATAAACTATGACAAACACTAAGATGTTGGGTCTGTTCTTTGTAGGCAGGTGTGTGCAACAGTCACTGCAAAGATGGAAGGTCTCCTGGAACAAAGAAACTGTAAAATTATAATCTTCCTGGGAACCAGCAGTGAGCGTAATGGCTATGTCGCTGGACTCCCACATAGTCGACCACGGTTCGCGTCGCGGACCCGGTGGCTTAAAACTCATGCCGGGCACGTGTGCGTGCGTGCCCAAGATCCCGAGAGGAAAATGGAAGAGAAGGGATTGCGGCGTGACCATTCCCCCTGGGGGGTGATTTCTCACTTTCTGTCTCTATGTCTCTCTCTGTCTGGCAAGCGCACGTGCCCTATAGTGAAAACCTCTCAAAAAAAAAAAAAAAATTATAATCTTCCTTAGAATTATGGGCAAAATGTTGCTGAATTAGTTCATGTCAGCTGAAATTCTTACCAGTCAATTAGGATGATGTTATCTGCATACAAATTCATTTATTTGCTTTTCTAGTAAAGTGAAGAGGATGCTGTATCAAAGTTCCTAAAGGTCATGGTTATGAAACTCTACCTCAGGGGGATTATTATGCCATAACATACATATACACACTCGCAATTAAGTCTGAAATTCCAGACATTTGATGCAGTAATCACCAGACTTAGGTATTTTTGGTCATTAATGCATATCATGGAAGGACTTAATTATTAAAATAATTTAGCTGCTAAATTTTGTTATAAAAACTTTTCTAAGGAATGTCTTTAAACTATTGCTATTGTTTTAGCTGCAATAGAAAATGTCTACATAAATGAATGTCTATGAAAATGTATCTGTATATTGTATACATGAAGGAACTTCAAAAACAAAAAGTTCACAGAATTAAAATATGGGTTTATTTTTGTGCAAAAATATTTTCAAATCTATGAATAGTCTTTTTCATAATACACATCTTTCATGAACTTTTTAAATACCTTCTTCATATAATGCAGTAAATGAAATAATTACATACTATATAATAGAACATATGATAATATAGTATACAGAATAAAATGCTATAACAACACATACAGGGAGTCTTTAAAAACTTCATGGAAAATATATATTGTTAAAAAACTACATATAGATTTAAAAAACTTTCTGCACCAAAAAAAAAAACCATACGTTAATTAAATTTCTCCACAACTTTTTGCAGTCCTGAGTATGTATGTGCATGTATATGTGTGTATGGATAGATAGATTGCATAATTTTGGCACCTTCCTGGTCCTGACTAAAATTTAGTATTTAGTACCACCATAATAGAAATAATACTATATGTTCTAATCTGACACATATAATAATTTCATAGTAGATTTAGAAACATAATGGAAATGTAGAGACATAAGAAATTATTATTAGGCATAGTTCTACCAGTTTGAGAAAAAAAAACTATGGCCCTATACAGTTGAAGCTTAATCAACTCACAAAGTAAAATGGTTCAGTCATTGTATATTAACTAAAAATATCTTCATACTACAAAACGATGTATTGACCTGCTTCTTCCAAAGGGCATAAAGCTTAAAGAACCCACACATTTCATTTCAGAAGCAGACTTTACAATGCAAACATACATTAGTCATTCATTCACTAACAGTTTTTGACAGAATGCCTACTACCTCACATTATTAGGGCATTTACTTCAATTCCTATTACCCAATGGTAATATCATGCCTGGCTTTCCTTAAAAAAAAAAAAAAAAAAAAAAAAAAAATGCTAAAAAAAAGAAAAAAAAAAAAAAAAAAAAGAAATAAACACCACAACCAGAGTAGCTATGACACAGATTTGGTATTGACAGGAAATTTTAAATAACTATAATTAATGTTAAGGGCTTTAATTGAAAAGCAGACAACATGCAAGAACAGATTTGTAATGTAGCCAAAGAAATGAAAAACTTTGAGAATCGGACCAGCCCCATAGACTAGTGGTTCAGGGAGCCAGATCACATCTGGCTGACTCTGTGGTTCAAGTCCTAGTCCTGGGGCTAGAAAAACGAACAAGGCACATATGTGTGCACGACCAAAATCCCAACAGGACAGAGAAATGGAGGAAAATGGATGGCCATGTGCCCATATTCCAGTATGGGGCACTTTTCTCTTCTCTATCTGTCTCTCTCTGGCAAGCATACCTGCTTTCTGGCAACTGGATAAAAACAAAAAAGAGGGACCAGCAGTTAGCGTAATGGCTATGTCACTGGACTCCCACATAGTCAACCACAGTTCGAGTCCCAGACCCGGTGGCTTAAACTCACGCCGGGCACGTGTGTGTGCATGCCCAAGATCCTGAGAGGGGAATGGAGGAGAAGGATTTGCGGCGCGGCCATCCCCCCTGGGGGGTGATTTCCTGCTTTCTATCTCTCTGTCTCTCTCTGTCTGTCTGGAGAGCACACGCGCCCTATAGCAAAAACCTCTCAAAAAAAACCAAAACAAACAAACAAACAAAAACAAAAACCAAACAAACAAAAACTCTAAGAATCAAAAGGAAATTATAGATATCAGAAATGAAAAATGTCATTGATAGGTTCACAATATGCTGAACATGCTAAGGAAAGAATCAGTGAGCTTGATGGTAGGGTCAATAATAACCTCCCAACTGAAATACAGAGATGGAAAAAAAAAAAAAAGCAAAACACATACACATATTAAACACACACACACACACACACACACAAAACAAAAACCAGAACAGAACACCCATGAACTCTGGGACCATATCAAAAAATATAATTTACAGATAATTTGGAATACTAGAAGAAAAGTAGAGTATGGAACAGAAGAAACATTTTAAGTAATGATGGCCCCAAATTTCCCAATAATGAAGACACCAAACCACAGATCCAGGAATCAGAAAAAAAAAAAAAAAATCTATACTCGAGAGCCAGCAGATGGCATGGTGGTTATGGTGTTGGAATCCCACATGGTCTACTCTGGTTTGAATCCCAGATCCAGTGGCTTGAAAATCACACCAGACATGTGTGTGTGCAAATGTGAAATCCCAAGAGGAGAATGGAGAAAAAAGGATTATGGCATGGCCATCACACCCATCCTGGGGAGGGGCAGTGAATTCTCACTTTCTCTATTTCTCTATTTCTCTGTTTGTCTCCTCTCTGGCAAGCTCATGTTACCTATGGGGGTGGGGGAATCTACACACAGACATATCATACTCAACTGAAGGAAATAAAAGACACATAGAAAATCTTGAAAGAAGCCAGAGGGGATAAAAATACCTTACCTATACAGCAACAGGGCTAAGAATTACAGACACTTCTCAACAGAAATCATTTAAATACTGTATCTAACAAAATTATCCTTAAAAAGTGAAAGAGAAATGAATACTTTCTTGACAAACCTAAACTTAAGGGAATACAATATCAAAAGACCTCCACTACAAAAAATATTTTTAAAAGTTTCTTTGGGGAGGACCAGCAGATGGTGTGGTGGTTAAGGGGCTAGATTCCCCCATGGTCGACTGTGGTTCAAGTTCCAGACCTGGTGGCTTCAAAATTGTGCTAGTGGACCAGTAGACGGTAAAATGGTTACATCACTGGGCTCCCACATAGTCGACCATGGTTCGAGTTTAGGATGTGGCAGCTTAAACCTCACACCGGCCACATGTCCACGCATGTCTGCCTAGGATCCCAAGAGGAGAATGGAGGAGAAGGGATTGCAGCATAGCCATCCCCCTGGAGGGAGGGGTGATTTCTCACTGTAGGTCTCTCTGTTGCTTTGGCAAGCGCATGCAGCCTATAGCAAAAATCTGTCTCAAAAAAAATTTTAAAAAAAGAAAGAAAGAAAGAAAGAAAGAAAAGAAAAAGAAAAGAAAATTGTGCTAGAAGTGTATGCGTGTGTGCTCAAAATCTTGAGAGGAAAATGGAAAACAAGGGATTGCAGTGTGACCATCCCTCTTGCGGGGTGATTTCTCATTTACTCTGTCTCTGTCCCCGTCTCTCTCTCTCTCTCCCGTGAGTTCATGTACCTTATTGGGAAAGAAAAAAAAAAAGTTCTTTGGGATAAAAGAAAATGATACAAGTAAGAAATCTGAGACATCAAAGAAAAAAAGAGACATCAAAAAAGGAGTAAATAAATCTAAAATGAGATCTATGTCTTAATTCTTAATTCTTATAAAAGGTAAACATTTAAAGTAGCAATAATAACAAAGCTTCTTGTTTTTTTTTTTTTTTTTTTTTTGAGAGAGTTTTGCTATAGGGGATTGTGGGCTACAAGACAGAGACAGACAGAGAAACAGAAAGTGAGAAATAACCCCCCAGGGGGGATGGCCACGCCACAATCCCTTCTCCATTCTTCTCTCGGGATTTTGGGCAAGCACGCACTTGCTGCCGGCTGAGTTTCAAGTCACCATCTCTGGGACTGGAACCACGGTCGGCCATGTGGCAGTTCAGCATGTAACCATTACGCCATCTGCTAGTCCCTAGTAACAATATTTAGTGCTTATACTAAATGAACAAATAAAATGAAGGCTAGCATAAAGAACTTTATAACTATACTTTGAACTCCTCATTCCTGTTTCTTTTTTGATATTCTTTCTTTTGACTCACATGTTTTGACATTTGGCAGTTAGGTGCATACACACTACAGATTTTTCTTCTTGGAGAACAGATTTCTTTATCATATATAATGTCACTTTTTTTTTTTTTTTTTTTTAACCACAGGGTGCATTCGCTCATTGGAGAGAGACAGAGAGGCAGTGAGAAATTGTCCCCCAAGGGGATGGTCGCATTGTAATTTTTTCTCTTCCTGGGATTCTGGGTATGTATGCACACATGCCCAGTATGATTTTCAAGCCACCAGGTCTGAAACTCAATCTGCCATCAGCCATATGGAAGTCCAGTGCCTTAACCACTGCTGGCCCCTGTAATATCACTGTTTATTGCCGAGATAACCGATAGGCCCCAGCTGCAGTGGCACACAGCACAATGGTCTGCAAAACTGGAAGCCACATGGAAGAGCAGGGTTCAGTTCCTGGGTAAACCTGTACACATGAGGCACACACGTGTGCCTGTGAAACTGGCTACCTAGGCAGACTGGAGAGAAGAACATGGCATGAGACTCAGTTAAAATGCTTGTCCTTCTTTCTCTCCCTCTCTCTCTCATAAGATATAAATAGGGCCAGATGTTAGCAGGGACATTGGGTCGACTGGATCTCACCGGCCAACTGTGCAGCTGGAGTCCTGGACCAGGTGGCTTAAAATTCAACATATCCAGTGCATGTGCATGCCTGCCCAAAATCCTGAGAGGAAAATGAAGGAGAAGGGAGTGCAGTGTGGCCATCCCTCTTAGGGGTTGAGTTTTTGTTTTCCCTCTCTCTGTCTCTCTGGTGAGCACACACACATAACAAATTTAGAAACTAAGAAACAAAACAAGAAAGAAACAAAGGAAGGGAAAAAACTTAAAATTAACAGAACCTCAAGGAGAAATAAATAAATCCACCATATTTGGAAACTTTGACACTCTCTTTTCAGTAATTGATACAACAATTAGAATGAAAACTCAGTAAGGATATTGTAGACCTAAACAGCACCGTCAATAAAGATGATCTGGAGTAATCCATCTAACTGTAGAATGTACATTTAATTTTTTTTTAATTTTTATTATTCAATTCATTGAAAGAAAAAGGAAACCAAAACAAATGGAAAAAGCTATGGAAAAAAACAGCTACATTATCAACCAGAACCCAGTTGTCTACTAGAATTTCCAAAAATTCATTGAAAAATGGAATTAAAATATGAGTTTACTCTGATGCAAAAAAAATTTTAATACATGTTTAAGTGTACAACTTTGAGTAGACTCCTCATAGAGAAGAAATAATATACTAAAGATAAGGTTGTCATACTAGATTTTAAAAAAAAATTAAAAAGCAAAATCCCACTGTAAGCTCCCTCCTCTCCCAAATAAAAACTACTTTATTTGTTTATTTAGAAGTTTAGGCCTTAGGGTATGTGAACTCTATGGAGAGAGAGAGAGAGAGAAACAATAGAGGGAAAATTATAAATCCCCACCCCCACCCCAGGGGTATGACAATGCTGCAATCCCTTCTCCCTCATTCTCCTTCTGGGATCATGGGCAAGCACACACACGTGCCTGGCCAGAGTGATTTTCAAGCCACTGGGTCCATAAATCGAATCGCAGTTGGTCATGTGGGAGTCCAGTGATGTAACTGCTATACATCTATTGTCCCAAAAACTACTTTAAATATAAAAATGTAAGTAACATCAAAGTAAAAGACTGAAAAAGGAGATCCTCTATGCAAACGATCTTGTAAAAGTTAGAGCACCTATTCAAGACAGAATAGATTTCAGAATAATACTACTATTAAATATAAAAAAAGAAATTTCCTTTTTATCATTACCTTTTTCTTTTTATAATGGTTAAGGGGTTCATTAATCAAGAAAACTTAAAATCTTAAATGTTAATGCAGTCAGAAAACTTCAAAATATGTAAAGTAAAAACTAAGAGAACTAAAATAGGAAACAGACAAATAGATGTATACATGCATTTGGAAATTTCAACACTCTTTAAGTAGTTGATAGATTATCAACTACAAAAACAAAAGCTGTAAGAACACAGAATACTTAACAATACTATCAACCAAATGGATTTAATTTGATAATACTAGAGTACCATGCCCAACAGCAGCAGAATATACTTTCTTTTTAAGGTCACCAGACGCATTCACCAAAACAAATCGTATTATAGACCATAAGGCAAGTTTCAATATTAGAAAATTTAAAGTCAGATAAATTATCTGATCACAAGCCAAGAAGAAAGTACACATAAAAAGCTATTAACTAAATGAAAATGGAAATATAGCATAAGAAACTCGTGAAATACTGCTAACAAAGGACCTAGAAAAAAAATTATACTACTGAATGCTTATTTTATTAAAGAAGAGAAGTTCGGTATCAATAATTTAAGCTTTTATCTTAATAGGATTATTTTTAAGAGATATTTGCTATAGGGTGGAGAGACAGACAGAGATAGAGAAACAGAAAGTGAGAAATCACCCCCCAGGGGGAATAGCCACACCACAATCCTTTCTCCTCCATTCTCCCTTGGGATCTCAGGTGCGCATGCATACACACTTGGCGTGAGTTTTAAGTCGCTGGTCTGTGACTTGAACTACAGTCGACTACATGGGAGTCCAGCAATGTAGCCATTACACCATTTGCTGGTCTCTCTTAACAGGATTTTAAAAAGAGTAAATTTATCAAAAATAAGAATAAGGAAGGAAATATTAAGAAAAAGTAGATCAACAAGATGAAAATGAGCAAACAATAAATAACTGAAACAGAAGCTGGCTTTTTAAAAAGAAAACAGAAAAATAATAAATATAAAGCTAGACTGATAAGAAAAAAGAAGACATAAAATACCAATATCAGGAATAAATGAGGGAACATCATTATCTCATAAACATTAAAAAAGACAATAAGCACTACGAACAACTATATGTTAATAAATTTGACAATTCAGCTGAAATAGTATTATGGTATAAAAGACACAATTACTAGGAAAAAAGACCTGGAAGATTTAGAAAATTTTATCTGCCTCTAATAAAGAAAAAAAAATTTATCTTATTTATTCATTTATTTATTTATTATTATTATTATTTTATTTATTTATTTATTTATTTTGGAAAGGTTTTTGCTATAGGGTGCATGCACTCGCCAGAAAGACAGAGAAGAGACAGAGAGGTAGAAAGCAAGAAATCACCCACCTCCCCCCCAGGGGATGGCCACACCCAATCCCTTCTCCTCCATTCTCCTCTTGGGATCTTGGGCATGCATGCACACGTGCCCAGTGTGAGTTTAAGCCACTGGGTCCGGGACTCGAACTGCAGTCAACTACATGGGAGTTCAGCGACATAGCAATTATGCTAACTGCTGGTCCCAAGAAAGAAAACAATTTTATTAAAAAACCTTCCCACAAATAAAACTATAGGATAAGAAGGCTTTATTCATGAATTCTACTGAATATCCAAAGAAGACATAAAATCAAACTTATATGTACACATTTTCCTAGAAAATAGAACGCTTCCTAACACATAAAATTCACTTTATTTTTAATACCAAAACTAGAAAAAGGCAATAAAAACAACAACATAAACTACAAAACCAACCAATTTTTGAACATATCATGTTGAAATAACTGAATATTCATACAAGAAAAAAAGAACTTCCATGTGTAGCTCACACTATATATTAAAAATTAACTAAAAATATGGGTAATAGATATACATGTAACTAGAATAAAATATAAAAAAAATCTTCACAATCTTGAAGTAAACAAATACTTCTTAAAACAGGACATAAAAAGCATAAACCAAAAAAGAAAACATTTAAATTAGATCTCATCAAAATTTTAAATTTTGGGGACCAGCAGGTGGCATGGTGGTTAAAGGAGCTGGATTGCCATATGACCGACCACAGTTGTAGTCCTGGAGCTGACGGCTTGCTTTCTCTCTCTCTCTCTGTTATTCTGTCCCTTTCTGGTCAAATTAAAATAAATAAATAATAATAATAATAAATTAAAATAAAATAATTCTTAAAGAAATTTTAAATTCTGTTTTTCATAGGACACCATTCAAAAATTGCACAGCAAGCAACAGATGAATGGATAATATTCACATTACATATCTTTGTATAGCATTTTTTTAAAAAGAGGGTTTTTAGCCTTAAGGCACATGCACTCATCAGGGAGAGACAGTGAAAGAGAAAGTGAGAAATCACACCGCAGTGGCTATGGCCACACCACAATCCCTTCCCCTCCATTCTCATTCTCCTCTCAAGAGTTTGGGCACACATGCACATACACCTGGTGTGAGTTTCAAGCCACTGCGTCTCGGACTCAAACCACAGTTGGCCATGTGGGAGTCTAGTGACGTAACCGCTACCTCATTTTTCTGGCCCCCTTATGCACATATAATGAAGTCTTTTACAGAGAATACAACTGAATAAGAAAATAATACAATTTTTAAAAAACGGGGAAAGGATTTGAACAGATACTTCAAAGAGGCTATATGAATGACAAGCACATAAAAAGATGCTCGCTATCATTATTTATCAGCAAAAAACAAATGATCAATGAAAATAATAAGACACACTAAAACGCAAAATAATGGCTAAAATAAAAAAGATTTATAATAACAAATATTGAGAGGGATCTGAAGTAACCAGAACTGTCAAAGATTGTGAGTGGAATGCTAAACAGTATAGTCACTTGAAGAAAGTTTGTTTATAAAATTAAAATAACACCATACTACCAGCAGTATCACCCAAGAGAAACAAAAGTGTATTTCCATACTAATATTTGTAAACAGATGTTCTTCACTTTTTATTTATAATAATAACCCAAACTAAACGAGTCAAAACGACATGAAATATTAGGTCGTCAGGGAAGTCATGACATATTTTTCTTTGTTTTTTTTTATGCAAAAATGCATCATGACTTTCCTGACAACTCAATACTATTCAGGAAAAAAATAAAAACAACCAAACAAGCAAAAACCAAATCACTGATAAATAGAACATGGATAAATCTCAAAAACATTATGCTCAGGGAAAGAAGCTAGACATAAAAGAGTACCCACTATTTAAGTCCACTAAAATGATGCCATAGAAAAGACAAGCCAAATCCATAGTAATAGAAAGTAGGTCCATGGTTATCTGGGAACGCGGGAGAGGAGAGAAGAGATGATCTGGAAAGGGGAAGGGGAAGGGAGAGGGAAAGGGGAGACTTCAGGTAATGGAAATTTTGACATCTTAATTGTAGTGGTGGTTACATGGTTATGTAGATATGTCAAAATTCATCAAACAGTACACAAAATGGGTGCAATTTTATTGTATGGACATTATACCTAAACAATGCAGACTGACTCAGTTTTACTCCCTACTTCTGAGAGAGAGAAGAAAAAAACAAACCTGAATTACAGATTCATCTCAGAAATTATCTTTGAGACAAGTGTATATATAAACATTCATTCTTATTTATTCTTTTTTCAAAGCCATTTTGTCACTAAAAAAGCAGATTAAAAAACTTTAATCATACAAATATCAATAGTTCTTGCAGCCAGGCTGCTTGTTCTAGCTAAAAATGCTTGAGTAGCCTTTTAAAGTTTTCACTCGTTTTCATGTTAGCAGATACAACTGGCTGTTTGCTGAGTGTTAATAGTTTCTATTTAAAGGAAAAGAGCTTTCCTGTTTACAAAAATGTAATCTACTAACAAATTAGAAATTCACTTATTTAGTTTTTACCTTTGTAAGAGAGCATCATAATCACATTAGAAACTAAGAGCAAATCATCTTTCAGTTTTAGGAACACAATTGTTTGAAATAAGGAAAAATACTGATCAACTTCTCTTACTCTAACCTGAGTAGGCTTTTATACTTACTACTGCCTGTTGTTTAAAATATAGACAAGGTTTTATTGCCATTCAAGGGTGGGAGGAAGACATAGGAAAGATCTTCCCCTGGCACAGATTAATTTAAAACAAATATTTAAAACTTCAGGTCTTCCTAAAAAGAAGTGAGAATGATATCTCACTCTACACATAACCATTTTATCAAAACTTAAAAAAAAAGTTATAAGTACAGTGCACCTTGACAGACAAGTGCACCTGAAAATCTGAGTTAAACAGCAAAGGTTGCACAAACTTTATGCCAGGAAGTTATGCTCATGGCTGTAGGAAGAGCGAAAACTAAAAGTATGTTTTATGGTCATGGGATGACTAATTTTAAAGTGTCTATGTACTGTCACTTAAGGAAGAAAAAAAGATTATTTAAATAATTGGACTTTATGAAGAAGTTGGTTGAGGAGACCAAACTGAAATGAATGTGGTTTCAAATGTGTATAACAAAACTTAAGTGTGGTACATTGATCACTGTAGAGACTAGTCACTGAGTCATAGCTCATTTCATAAGGCTCTAGTTCTTCAGATGACTTATCTCAATATCCAGAATGATAGCATTCTCTAATGAAATTAGACAAAAAAGGCAGTAAAATATGGTCGTACACAGGCTTTCCACACGGTAGTTACGAGTTGCTCAAGAGAACGGAGTTCTAAAATTTATTTTGATTTTCTTAAATTCACTCACTTGTGACCAATCTCATGTGCAATGGTAAAAGCTGAACCCAGGCCAATGTCTTCATTAATGCTGCAGCTCCTTTCGGGCTCACACATTCCAGCCACAGAGGCCAAGCCTGAATAAACCG
>NW_006208201.1:147215-193726 GCF_000334495.1 Tupaia belangeri chinensis
CTGGATTGCCATATCACCGACCACAGTTGTAGTCCTGGAGCTGACGGCTTGCTTTCTCTCTCTCTCTCTATTATTCTGTCCCTTTCTGGTCAAATTAAAATAAATAAATAATAATAATAATAAATTAAAATAAAATAATTCTTAAAGAAATTTTAAATTCTGTTTTTCATAGGACACCATTCAAAAATTGCACAGCAAGCAACAGATGAATGGATAATATTCACATTACATATCTTTGTATAGCATTTTTTTAAAAAGAGGGTTTTTAGCCTTAAGGCACATGCACTCATCAGGGAGAGACAGTGAAAGAGAAAGTGAGAAATCACACCGCAGTGGCTATGGCCACACCACAATCCCTTCCCCTCCATTCTCATTCTCCTCTCAAGAGTTTGGGCACACCTGCACATACACCTGGTGTGAGTTTCAAGCCACTGCGTCTCGGACTCAAACCACAGTTGGCCATGTGGGAGTCTAGTGACGTAACCGCTACCTCATTTTTCTGGCCCCCTTATGCACATATAATGAAGTCTTTTACAGAGAATACAACTGAATAAGAAAATAATACAATTTTTAAAAAACGGGGAAAGGATTTGAACAGATACTTCAAAGAGGCTATATGAATGACAAGCACATAAAAAGATGCTCGCTATCATTATTTATCAGCAAAAAACAAATGATCAATGAAAATAATAAGACACACTAAAACGCAAAATAATGGCTAAAATAAAAAAGATTTATAATAACAAATATTGAGAGGGATCTGAAGTAACCAGAACTGTCAAAGATTGTGAGTGGAATGCTAAACAGTATAGTCACTTGAAGAAAGTTTGTTTATAAAATTAAAATAACACCATACTACCAGCAGTATCACCCAAGAGAAACAAAAGTGTATTTCCATACTAATATTTGTAAACAGATGTTCTTCACTTTTTATTTATAATAATAACCCAAACTAAACGAGTCAAAACGACATGAAATATTAGGTCGTCAGGGAAGTCATGACATATTTTTCTTTGTTTTTTTTTATGCAAAAATGCATCATGACTTTCCTGACAACTCAATACTATTCAGGAAAAAAATAAAAACAACCAAACAAGCAAAAACCAAATCACTGATAAATAGAACATGGATAAATCTCAAAAACATTATGCTCAGGGAAAGAAGCTAGACATAAAAGAGTACCCACTATTTAAGTCCACTAAAATGATGCCATAGAAAAGACAAGCCAAATCCATAGTAATAGAAAGTAGGTCCATGGTTATCTGGGAACGCGGGAGAGGAGAGAAGAGATGATCTGGAAAGGGGAAGGGGAAGGGAGAGGGAAAGGGGAGACTTCAGGTAATGGAAATTTTGACATCTTAATTGTAGTGGTGGTTACATGGTTATGTAGATATGTCAAAATTCATCAAACAGTACACAAAATGGGTGCAATTTTATTGTATGGACATTATACCTAAACAATGCAGACTGACTCAGTTTTACTCCCTACTTCTGAGAGAGAGAAGAAAAAAACAAACCTGAATTACAGATTCATCTCAGAAATTATCTTTGAGACAAGTGTATATATAAACATTCATTCTTATTTATTCTTTTTTCAAAGCCATTTTGTCACTAAAAAAGCAGATTAAAAAACTTTAATCATACAAATATCAATAGTTCTTGCAGCCAGGCTGCTTGTTCTAGCTAAAAATGCTTGAGTAGCCTTTTAAAGTTTTCACTCGTTTTCATGTTAGCAGATACAACTGGCTGTTTGCTGAGTGTTAATAGTTTCTATTTAAAGGAAAAGAGCTTTCCTGTTTACAAAAATGTAATCTACTAACAAATTAGAAATTCACTTATTTAGTTTTTACCTTTGTAAGAGAGCATCATAATCACATTAGAAACTAAGAGCAAATCATCTTTCAGTTTTAGGAACACAATTGTTTGAAATAAGGAAAAATACTGATCAACTTCTCTTACTCTAACCTGAGTAGGCTTTTATACTTACTACTGCCTGTTGTTTAAAATATAGACAAGGTTTTATTGCCATTCAAGGGTGGGAGGAAGACATAGGAAAGATCTTCCCCTGGCACAGATTAATTTAAAACAAATATTTAAAACTTCAGGTCTTCCTAAAAAGAAGTGAGAATGATATCTCACTCTACACATAACCATTTTATCAAAACTTAAAAAAAAAGTTATAAGTACAGTGCACCTTGACAGACAAGTGCACCTGAAAATCTGAGTTAAACAGCAAAGGTTGCACAAACTTTATGCCAGGAAGTTATGCTCATGGCTGTAGGAAGAGCGAAAACTAAAAGTATGTTTTATGGTCATGGGATGACTAATTTTAAAGTGTCTATGTACTGTCACTTAAGGAAGAAAAAAAGATTATTTAAATAATTGGACTTTATGAAGAAGTTGGTTGAGGAGACCAAACTGAAATGAATGTGGTTTCAAATGTGTATAACAAAACTTAAGTGTGGTACATTGATCACTGTAGAGACTAGTCACTGAGTCATAGCTCATTTCATAAGGCTCTAGTTCTTCAGATGACTTATCTCAATATCCAGAATGATAGCATTCTCTAATGAAATTAGACAAAAAAGGCAGTAAAATATGGTCGTACACAGGCTTTCCACACGGTAGTTACGAGTTGCTCAAGAGAACGGAGTTCTAAAATTTATTTTGATTTTCTTAAATTCACTCACTTGTGACCAATCTCATGTGCAATGGTAAAAGCTGAACCCAGGCCAATGTCTTCATTAATGCTGCAGCTCCTTTCGGGCTCACACATTCCAGCCACAGAGGCCAAGCCTGAATAAACAGAAAAAGACACAAAGGGTCAAGCCAAGGTGTTTCAGTCTTAAAAAGCCCATACTTATAAATGCCTGGATTCTTTTTAATAACCTCCATGCACAGAAGGAGCAGTTGGCAAAAGGTTAACTTTCTAGTCATTTGCAAAATCACTGGGGGGAATTTCACTTTGCCGGCTAGACATTAATATTTTTTGAACTGCAGTCAGTGCTGGAAAATGTCTAGACTAGGGGTTAGATTTATAAATTTTACTTCTGGTAACTTGGGACCACCTAGTAACTTGAGCCAGAAGAGGGAATTCAAGAAAGCATTTCTATTTTAACATTCTTCAGGCTGTAGAAAGCAAAATATATCCACGTTATTTTTCTAAAGAGATCTGTTTAAGTTTAGTGGGTTCATAAAAATATACAAGCAACTTTTTAGTTACCAAAAAAAAGGGGGGGAGAGTCCCAAATGGTTCTTTAAAATGACATTTTTATAAAAACAAAATGAACAATTCAAAAGAGAAAAAGAACTGTGAAATATGGGAGGTTATTACACTTTTTTAATCTTTTGAAATCAGTTCTGATAGTGACGCAACAATTTCTTTTAGTAGTTTAATGGTAGAAACATCATTCATACATTCAATGAAGTTTTCCTCTCTTCCATTCCCCTTCAATGCATTAAAGTTTTACAAACAAAGCAAAAACTATGGCATTAACTCACTGATTCCAGTGAAACATTATGTTACTCAAGGTATTCTCCCCTGGAGAATTTTAGTATGTAAAGCCTTAATACTTTCTTCTAAATGAGTATTATTATGCTCTGTGAATTAGTACAGAATTTTAACACAGCGCTTAGAAACAACAATTTCTTTTGCAGAAAGTCATTTGTTATAAGGAAATAGATGCCAAATCACATTTAACATGCATAGAGACAAAAAGGTATTTAGAAGACATAGAAAAAAAAGTAGAAAAAGATTTTATATGTTAGTAGTCTGCTATCACCACTCAAATATTAAAAATTACCTTCCTACCACAAGTGATTTCAATTCAAATCAATGAATATTTGTTGAATGCAAAAAGCAATGTTCTATACGAGGTATAATTTCCTAGATGCATTAATTTGGAACAATAAATGCTATTCAATTTATATTTTCACTGACAAGAAAGCTCTAGAAATTGTGTTTCTTTGTATTTTCTAATATAAATATCAACATAATAACTACACTGGAAAAGAGTTAAGGTTAGTGATAGTTAGTGATAAGTTTCAAATAGATTGTTTCCTACTGCTTTATGTAGGAGTTATAGGAGTTGGAGAGGGAGCTGATTTCTGCCTCCCAGAATTGTTATAAATACTAGTTACACTCATGTGCCGAGCCATTCCATTCACTCAGAGTTCTTGGGGTTTGAAAAAGAATGAGTTGGGTATAGTAACCAATTCTTTTTTTATTAATCAAAAATATTAGTCACACACACACACATTCACTGACACTGAGAGTGAAATAAAAAACATTTGCAGTATGTTGTTTTGCTTTAAGCTACTGGGTTCAACGGGGCTGACTACAAGGGAAAAATAAAGACATTGACTAAACTCTGCTTCTGTTTTGAGTTTTACAGAATGTAATTTTTAAAATTACTACAAATAATTATTTTTAACTTAAAATTTCTTAAACTACCCACTAACTTCCTGTATTTTGTTGTATTATTTTTTGGTATAGGGTATGTGGATGTATTTTCAATGCAGAATTCTCAATGACTTCCTAAGGCACATTTATAAGCACAGATTTACTTTTTAAAATTATTTTATTTAATATTTACTTATTTACTTATTTTGATCAGAGAGGGACAGAGCAAGAGAAAGACAGGGCAGGGGTGGGGAGAGAGAAAGCAAGCCATCAGTTCTGGGATTCAAACCACAGTTAGCCATGTGAGAGTCCAGTGCCCCCAACCACCACACCACCTGCTGGTCCCCAGGTTTACTTTTGATATCGGATATAAAATGATTAGCCCAGCTAAGAGACTAACTTAAAGAATATATTAGGGAAATAACTACTATTTGTTAAAAAAAAAAAAAAAGGTAAGTTCTAACTAAAATGAAAGGATATTTCTTCATGCTAACATATTTTCACAACCACCAACTATTTTCTGTATCTCTATAAAATTAACTTTGTCAAAGTTCTTATGTGTTATTCGTTAATAGGGGTTTGACTATTATTTGAGTCATTTAGATTTCCTCAGTTTGATAGCTACAGTTTGCACCCTTCAGCCTACTTAGCCATGTTACGACTGGTCATCAAAATTACTAATCAAGAGAATACTCAAAAATCAGTATTAAAAAACAACATGAAAGCTACTAGAATAACAACTCAGAAAGTAATAACCTAATCAGTTCTACACTGAGAACATATTTTCCAAAGTTGAAGGTCAGCACACGTGTGTGCAGTTCATTCAGTTTTCTCTGCAAGATGTATTATAAAAAATGATCTATAGTGGCTTATAATTTCAAAAATAACTCATATTAAGCTAGAAAATGCATTGATAGGTACTCAACTATTAATGTATTGATTCTAGAAATGAACTATCCAAGTTGGAATACATTCGTTTAAAAAAAAAAAAAGAAGTAGGATAGGAAAATCCCTCAAAGTTTTGGCAATATTGACAATACAAAAGGCAGTGGAATTACTACTGTTACAATGAGGAGCATATCTCAATGTAAATAACTTACACTAAAAAGTGTGTGTGTGTGTGTGTGTGTGTGTGTGTGTGTGTATGAAGAGCAATACACATATGTATAGGTATATGAACATTACACATATATTCTCTCAAAAAGTATATACTAGAAAAGTACAAGCTAGAGCTTACATGTATACCCCCTTTGAAGTCTAGCATCTACTCTATCTAAAATGGATTAAGCACTTAGTGAATACAGAACTTCAACAGTAAATTAAGGAGATAAGTTAAATGGTAGATAATCTTTTCATTGCATAATAACATTAATTCACTTTTTACAGTACTTCTTTATTAAACAAAGTTATATTTGTTTCCTTAAATATTTTTTGATAATATTCCTATACCATAAGGGCAGATATGACTTCTACTTCATAGGTAAGAAAATTGGAGAGCAAACTTAAATAAACTGTAAATAATAATGTATCAGAACTGTCAAATCCAGTTGTCGTGTCCAGGTGTGGGTCCCCTCGGATGAATTTTGTTCATCTAAAATTCTACAAAGAAAATCTCTTTGATGTGAGCTCTCAGCAAAGAGAGCCTTTCTGCAGTCTGTTACTAACTAGTAACTTCACCACTGTTAATACTCACCACAGGCTAATTGGGATTTCTTCTTTATTCATAAATTTTGAGGGAAATGGGATAAGAGAAGCAAGAAGCAGGTAAAATCACCAAGAGAAATTTTAATCTCAGAAGAGATGTTTCAATGAACTCCCTGGTAAGCTGGGTAACACTTTTTCTCCTATATCTACTTTAATTTGATCTTACCCGAATGCTTACAAAGTGTACAGGAATCCATGTCATAATTATTCCTTTATAGATAGGAAATTTGAGCTGCCATAAAGCAACTAAAGAATTCACCTTCAGTTGCTTAACATCCAAATCTGTAAAAAAAATCTCTATGACACTAGAAAAATTATCATAGAAAAAAAGATACTATTCCTTAAAATAACACTACTTGCTCAATAATTTAGTCTACATGAACACTTACAATTTCCCCCGTTTATATCCAGTTAACTTTTAAGCAATATGAAATTACACCCTGTTAGAAAATGTGATCTTTTACATTCCAGAACACTACAGAAATGCTTTTTAAAAAACAAATGATATTAAGGGCAAACAAGAAAGATAATCCTGTCTTCTTTCTTCATCTCTGGCTATGATGTTTTACAAAATTCCTTTTTTTGTTTTGGGTATTAAACATTTCTAAGATCTCAATGAATGAAGATAAATTCTTTTCACAAAATTGTACAAAAAGAAATGTTGTTCTTGATGCCTCTCCTTTAAGTATCTCCAGATTTATTTACCTTTCCTAGGATTTCAAAATATTGGTTGCTTTCATACTCTTTGATATTTTTGGAAAATACATTACTGACATGGATTATATGACGCTGAGTAGTAACTTTGACTTACTACTTGCTGTTTTTTCTAAAAAATTTGACTCGTTTAGTTATTTAGTTAGTTAGATTTGTTATAGGGCATGAGTACTCCAGAGAGAGAGAGAGAAAGAGAAAGTGAGAAAGCATTCTCCAGGGGAAATGACTGTGCCACAATCCCGTCTCCACTCTCCTTCGGGATTTTGGGCACACACACACACATGCACATGATTAGTGTGTTTTTCAAGCTGCCGGGTCCAGCACTCAAGCACTCAAACTGTGTAGTCGGCCATATAGGATCCATCCACCTTAACCTACACAACACCTGGCTGGCCCCTCATTTGCTGATTTTTAATCATCTTCTAAGTTGTTTCAAATCATCATTCCAGTTGCCAGAAAAAAACAAGGCAATTAAATTTATATATTTATTATGGGGAAAAATATTTATTTCCTAATAAATGATGAACCCACAAAGGTCAGGTTTAACAACTTCTAGGGATAATTTCAGATGTAGTAGAAAATAAAATCACCAAAATAATAATAATAAGATAAAGTCATTGGTCCAAAATGACAATCTGAATTATATGCCTTTTAAAACAAACAAACAAAGAAAAAACTTACCCAGTGTTCCACAGGGCTTATTTTTATAAGTGCAGATATCATATCTATGGAGGAGGAAAAAAAAGAGATAAAATTTGTAATCTAATCAAATTTGTAAAATAATTTTTGTAAGTTTATCACATTTCTTTCTTGGAGTTCTGGTTGTTAGACCACAATCAATGCAATTATGAGCAGCCAGCTGGAGTGTCGGCATTTTCAGCACTCTTGGGGACTCGGCAGGCTGCACTATACTCACAGCCTCTGGCTGTGAGCCAGTAGGACACCTGCCAGTAAGAGAGAAAGGTTAAAGTGGATTTCTGTAATCGTTATGTTCTATAAAACCACCTACCATACTGTTTTGAAGCTAGAATAGCTTGTCTGCAGATTGCTACTGCTTCTACAAAAGGCAACGGATGGCTTTTTATTCACAATCTCTTCTGGACCAGCTGGAATATTTTATTATTGCCACAGACTGTAATTCTGAGCTCTAAGACTATGTGAAATGTCTCCTTCAACTCTAACATAAGCTCTTATCATTTTTTTTGATAGTGTAATACAGCAACAGAAATAAAATTGGTATCACATAATTTTCCTAGTTGTATAGCAGTAACTTAGTGCTGTTAAAATACATTTTTAAATGGTTTTTACAAACAACTAAATGACGGGCCAGTAGATCCTGTAGTGCTTATGTCACTAGACTCCCACATGGCCAACTGCGGTTCGAGTCCTGGACCTGGTCGCATGAAAATCACTCTAGGTGCATGTGCATGTATGCCCAAGATCCCGGGAAGAGAATGGAGGAGAAGGGATTGTGGTGTGACCACCCGCGGGTGGTGATCGCTCACTTTAAATCTCACTGTCTCTGTCTCTCTCTCTCTCTCTCCAGCAAGTACATGTGCCCTAAGGCAAAAATCTCTCAAAAGAAAAACAAAACAGAAACCAGCAATTGGTGTAATGGCCATGTCACTGGACTCCCATGTAGTCGACCATGGTTGAAGTCCTGGACCTGGTGGCTTAAACTCACACCAGGCACATGTGCATGTGTCCCCAAGATCTCAAGAGGAGAATGGAGGAGAAGGGATTGCAGTGTGGCCATCCCCCCTGGGGAGTGATTTCTTGCTTTCTGTCTCTCTCTGTCTGGTGAGTGCATGTGCCCTATAGCAAAAAACTCTCCAAGAAAAAAAAAGAAAGAAAGAAAGAAATTTTACAATCAATTGTACCACTGTGTTATTGAACTCATTAAAATCCCTGGAGAGTCCCACTGAACATATATATATATTGGAGAGGTTTTTGCTATAGGGCATGTGCACTCACCAGACAGCCAGAGATAGACAGAGAGATAGAAAGCAAGAAATCACCCCCCAGAGGGGATGGTCACGCCGCAATCCCTTCTCCTCCATTCTCCTCTTGGGATCTTGGGCACCCACACACACAAGCCAAGCGTGAGTTTAAGCCACCGAGTCCAGGACTCAAACCACGGTCGATTACGTGTGAGTCCAGCGACATAGCCATTACGCTAAGCGCTGGTCCCTCCCACTGAATATTTTTAGAATTTAAAATTTTCACCTTGTTCATTTCACATTTGAGGAGAGATTTTGTTTCCCTCTTGCACAACCTCTGATCATTCACATGCTCGATTTCCTTTCTCTTGCAATTGGTAAACCATGGGATCACAGTGTCTGGAACACTCTCGAATGTAAAATATTGACAGAGTACTGGTGCACTCATTAAGGCACCAGAAGGTATATCAGACGTTTGTGTATGTGTGTTGTGAGTGTGTGTATGCTGTGGGTGTCACAGTTCATTTATCTTGCGATCATAGTATGTTATGCCTATTATGTTACACAGACACAACCTGTTCCAGCAGTCTTCAAGAAAATGTAAATAAAGACTTCTCACGGGTAACGCAAATATAGACATTTAAATGGAATGTATTTCCAAATCCTCAAGCTCCACATGTGTCCCTTCTTAAAACTGATCTGCTGGAGAACACCCTTGTCATGTTCTTCCTTTCCACCCTCCTCTCTCACAATGCCCTGTGTCTAACAAAAAAGATACAGCACACTCCTCTCACCCATCCCAAACCTTGCTAAGGCACATTGCCCCCAGGTGTAAAAGTCTCCAGAACAAAGAGGAAAGGGAAAATTCAAGAAAACATTGATCCTGGGGTATAATCCCTAAGAGTAAAGTAAGAAAACGTGAAGGGGAGGAGGCTTATTCCATCCTGCCAAGGCTCTGTGCCTTTCTGCCAGTCTGTCTGAGGGTGTTTATAAATCAATCTATGCGTCTCTCTCATAATTAGAATACAGAAGGGGAATGGTCATTATAGAGTGTATTAACACATTCATTTAATCTAAAAAGTGAAGTCAGGCTTGTTATTGAACAGTAACAAGTTCAATAACATGTCTGACTTAGCTAAGTAGTTTGGCAATGAGGACTGACTGACACAATTAAATTATATGGTGAACATTTTTTGATTGAATGAACTAAATATGCAGCTCCAAAGTTTTGACAAAAATCATTTAGAGTAAATACAAGGGGAATTTTGAAAACTCATGGAAAAAATAGAACTAAAGTATGAGTCTGAGTTTTTTCAGTACAAACTTTTTAAAAATCCATGCATAGTTTTTTTTTCTCTCTCTCTTTTCTTTCTTCATTTTAAATTTAATAGAGGATGAGTATACTCAGAGGAGAGAGACAGAGAGAGAGGAAAAGAGAGAAAGCATTCCCCATGGGACGTGGTCACACCACAATCCCTTCTCCATTTCACCCTTCCTTTGGGAATTTGGACAGACATGAACACACACCTGGCATATTTTTAAGCTGCAAAGACCAGGATTCAAACCACACTGTCAGAACTGTGAGGTCCAGCTCACTTAACCACAAGACCATGAGCAGCCTCATAGTTTATTTCAAAAGATACATTTACCATGAACATTTTAAAGACCCCTCATATATGAGGCCGCTGGGAAAGTCACGCATATTTTCCCATGTAAAAATACGTCATGACTTTCCAGACAATCCAACAAAATATATACTGTTAATGCTATCTATAGTCTCCATAGATACATAAACTTATGATAAAATATATCAGACATCAACATTAAAATACATGAAGGGATATATCATTAAAAAATTCATTTAGGAGGCAAGCTAAGTAAAAAGAATTAAAGACCACAAACAAACACAATTTTCATTTCATGTTAATAGCAGTTTTTCATCTTATTTTTCCTACTTTTTTAAATGTTATAGACTCATGATGAATATTATTTCATTCTGCAACATTACCCTGAATAATTCAAACTGCATTATTTTTTAACGCCAAATACTGAAAACCAACATTTTTACATCCTTTCATAAATGGAGTTGCTGAGCACTTGCCATATGGAGTATAGCAGGAATCTAAAGGTGGGTAAGTTAGTTGTGGTCTATTCTGGGGGGAAGGAAACACAAGTAGACAAGTTACAACATACTGCAGAAAGAAGATGAAATAAATGTAAAATTGTTAATTTACACAATACGAACAATATTTGTGAACTATAATAATAATGATGACTGCCATAATCAAGTTATATGCAAAATACTACAGAAATATAGAGGAAGGAGTGATTACACATTTTAAAAAACTATAATAGAACTTAATAGTTGATTATATACACTTCTATATAAGCAATATTTAATCAGAAAACGTTTTAGTTATACTTGTCTTTCATAGTTAACACAGGAAATGTTGAAAATTAGCTTGGAGAATGTTTAATAAATATTAAAAATGAGGTTTTTTTGTATTTTTGTTTTGTAGAGGTTTTGCTATAGGGCGTGTGCGCTCGCCAGAAAGACAGAGAGAGACAGAAAGTGAGAAATCACCCCCCAGGGGGGGATGTCCATGTCGCATTCCCTTCTCCTCTATTCTCCTCTCGGGATCTTAGGCATACATGCACACGTGCCCAGCGTGAGTTTAAGCCACTGGATCCGGGACTCAAACCACAGTCGACTACAGGGGAGTCCAACAACATAGCCATTATGCTAACTGCTGGTCCCAAAAATGAGTTTTTTTAAATTGACGAATAAAATTGGTCATGTTCCAGATCTGCAGATTGATCAAAGTATTTCAGAGGTACTGTCTTACTTTGCTCATGATCTAAACTGTAGGCTAGCCTAAGAAGTGCACTGGAGCCGCAAGAAGAAAAAAAAAGAAAAAGGCTAAAATATAATTTAAAAAGATACTCTGGATTATGTATTTGGATAGAAAAATAGTAATTTATCACTATGGTACATTTTTGTTTTTTCTCCCTGAAATAAACACATCATGGCAGATGAGAAAAAGTGAAAAAAAAAAAACATTATCTTTGGGAATATACTCAGAAAATCCAGTACCAAAGGTAATCAAGGTCCTGCTTTGGGATGAGTAGATGGATGTATATGTTGACATTCCCTTACTCTAAATTCATAATGAGGTTGAACTGATTAAGCAAGATCAAAATCAGAAAATTTGGTTGAGTATCCATGGCTGTAACACTGGTATATTTCACTGCTGTGGATATTTTCCACTTTTCACTCTCCCTATCGCTTTTATCTAGGCAAGGCTATGAAAAGAAACTAACCTAAAACACATGACTAAGTTCCACTCTTCTTAGTAATTTTTTTTAACATGGGGTGTGTGCATGCAAAAGAGAGTCAGAGGAAGAAGGAGAGACCCAGAGAGAGAGAGATGAAAGAGAGAGAGATATCCCCCCACCCCTAAGGGGACATGGTCATGCCGTAATCCTTTTTGCTCCATTTCTCCATGCCCTCATGATTGCAGGCACTTACACACATGCACTGGGGGTGGTTTTCAAGCCACTGCGCCTGAGAATTGAACCGCAGTCAGTCACGTGAGATCTGGCTCCCTGTGCACAGCACTGTGCTATGCGGTTATGTAGCATAACTAAGTTCTATTTTAAGGTATACAAAATAAAGTACTACCTTACCATGATGAAATTCCTTAAAACTTTCCCCCAAAACTACATTCCATTCTTACACAAGAGAAATAATCATTGTAAAGAAGAGTTCTGAAAATGGAATGAATCAAAATATCAACTTCAACTTACATTTATTTATTGGGACAGGCTCAGGGCCACAGCATTCTCCATCAGGAATGCTGGGTTCCCCAGTGCCTATTTTTCCCTACTTGTGTGTCTCTGTGTGACTGCTCTTTCCAAAACCCATCATCAGGCCCACTCTGTGGTGGGGAGTCTCCTCCCTCTTTTTTACCTAGCAAGTCTTGGCAATACCACACAGCAAATTATAAAAACAAACAAACAACAAAACTTAATCAGACTGTGCCCTATGAATATGTACAATTATTTCTCAATTAAATATAACAATTTTCAAAAATCATATAAAAAGAACCTCACTTCGGGACCAGCAGATGGCATAATGATTACATCATTGACTCCCATGTAGTTAACTGTGGTTGGAGTCCCGGACATGGCAGCTTGAAATTCACGCAGGGCACGTGTGTATGCATGCCCGAGATCCCAAGAGGAGAATGGAAAAGTGATTGCAGTGTGGACATCCCCCCAAGGTGTGATTTCTCACTTTCTCTCTATGACTGTCTGTCTCTCTGGCAAACACACATGTCCTATAGCAAAAAAAAAAAAATCTCTCTACCAAAAAAAAAAAAGAACCTTAATACATTATCAAATTTGTCCTCAGAACATTTTTTAATTTTTTTTTTGAGAGATTTTCACTGTAGGGCGCGTGCGCTCGCCAGACGGAGAGAGACATAGAGACAGAAAGCGAGAAATCACCCCCCAGGGGGGATGGCCATGCCGCAATCCCTTCTCCTCCATTCTCCTCTCAGGATCTTGGGCACGCACGCACACGCGCCCGGCGTGAGTTTTAAGCCACCAGGTCCGGGACACCAACAGCGGTCGACTACGTGGGAGTCCAGCGAATAGCCATTACGCTAACTGCTGGTTCCCTAATTTTTTTTTTTTAAAGAGAGAGATTTTTGCTATAGGGTGCATGAACTCTCCAGAGAGACAGGCAGAAAGATAGAAATCACTCCCCAGAGGGATGGTCACGTTGCAATCCCTTCTCCTCCATTCTCCTCTCAGGATCTTAGGCATGCATGCACACACACACAGCAGTGAGTTTCAAGTTGCCAGGTCTGGGATTCAAACTGCGGTTGAATACATGGGAGCCCAGTGACAGAACCATTACACCATCTGCTGGTCCCAACCATTCTTTGGTTAATATTCTAAACTTTTTCCTTCTGGCTAAGTAACTTCCTATTTAGTTGTTTTATCACTAAATGTTACATTATCTATTCACAATGAATAAATTGCTACAGCATTTCTGTAAGTCAACAAAAGAGAATATTTCATCATTTGCATCCTAAGATTCAGTTACCATCATGTATTTTACATCTTCCTATGTCAGTAAAGATATATGCACATATTTTAGGGGCTTTGTCATATTCCACTATACGGATATAGCAAAACTTATTTAAACAACTATTATTGAAAACTTAATTATTTCTATGTTTTCACTGATACAAAATTGCAATGAATATCACTGTACTTTTATACATTTGTCTGATAAAGTTTTCACCATAAATTCCTAGAAATGAAACAAATTTCAGGAATTTCATTTGTGTTGTCATGATCTGGTCCCGGCCCAATTCTCTAGCCTATGTCCACCACTATCTACTATATAAGTTAAAATAATATTAGCCTTGGGACCAGCAGTTAGCGTAATGGCTATGTCGCTGGACTCTTACGTAGTCGACTGTGGTTCGAGTCCCGGACCCAGTGGCTTAAACTCACTCCGGGTGCGTGTGCGTGTGTGCCCAAGATCCCGAGAGGAGAATGGAGGAGAAGGGATTGTGGTGTGGCCATCCCCTCCTGGGGGGTGATTTCTCACTTTCTGTCTCTCTCTGTCTGTCTGGCGAGCACACGCACCCTATAGCAAAAACCTCTCCAAAAAAATTAATAATAATAATAATAATATTAGCCTTCTTTTTGTTTTCTGAAACAAAAATGCGTCCTCCCATTTTCATGACCTCTGACCATGCTATTCTATCTACAACACTTCTATTGATCCTTTTTTTTTTTTTTTGGCTTGGTTACTCCTACTGATATTTCAGAGCCTTGGTCAATGGATTTTCTCAAGGAAATCTTTCCTGAAAAGATGAGGTTCCCCTAATAAATACTTGTCCAACTCCCTAAATTTTTCCTTCATAGACCTCATCAAATCCGTAATTTTATCTATCTTTCACACTAGACTACAAATCCTTTGAGATTAGGGACTGGTCTGTTTTGCTCACTATTATATACCAACATTCATCAAAGGCCTGGGACAGAGTAAGTGTTTAGTCTTTATAGAATTAAAGCTTTCTTGAAAGGTTCTATCAGCGTACACTTCCACAACTCCATTTCCCAATATCCTTAACTTCCACTCCCTATTTCCATTTCCTAATAATCATTAGTGGGAAGAAATTTTTTTTAAATATCAAAACACATTTGGATGATGAATTTCTTGTATGTTAGGGAAGAAAACATTTTAAAGGTACATTTAATACAGTGTTGCTTTGGTAAGTAGATAATGAAACAGGTTTGGTTCGTATAAATATGTTATCTACTAAAATTTTTTTACGCTAATGAACTTGAAAATTAAACTTTTTCAACAAATATTTACTAAGACCATATATCAGGGTAAGAAAAAATATGGGGGCCAGCAGTTAGTGTAATGGCTATGTCGCTGAACTCTCATGTAGTCCACCGCAGTTTGAGTCCCGGACCCAGTGGATTAAACTCACGCCAGGCACGTGTGCATGCGTGCCCAAGATCCTGAGAGGAGAATGGAGAAGAAGGGATTGCGGCGTGGCCATCCCCTCTGGAGGGTGATTTCTTGCTTTCTATCTCTCTTCGCTCTCTGTCTTCCTGGTGAGCACAGACGCCCTATAGCAAGAACCTCTCCAAAAGAAAAAAAAAGAAAAAAGAAAAAACATGAAGAAGACTGACATAATCGCTTATTTTAAGAAGTTTAGAACGTTTTTCTAAAATAAGTACTAGTTTAATTAGGACAAAAAGATAAAGTGCTTTTACTTTCTACACACTGGGATACAATTTTTTAGACTGAATATTAGTCATCTTGAAGTCAGTTTTGTGTTCTCCCTGTATGAATCATCTTTCTTTACTAAGGCTTTTTTTCTTTTTTGAGAGATTTTTGCTATAGGGCATGGGCGCTCGCCAGACAGACAGAGAGAGACATAGAGACAGAAAGCGAGAAATCACCCCCCAGGGGGGATGGCCATGCCGCAATCCCTTCTCCTCCATTCTCCTCTTGGGATCTTGGGCACGTACGCACACGCGCCCAGCATGAGTTTTAAGCTACCAGGTCCGGGATGCAAACCGCGGTCGACTACGTGGGAGTCCAGCGACATAGCCATTACGCTAACTGCTGGTTCCCACTCCATATATTTTGAATATCAAAATATCTGCAACCATTATAGCACCTAAAAAAAATAGATATGATTTCTTAAGTGAAAAAAAGGTTTTCAAAAAATAAAATAATTACTTAAGAATTTTATTTTTTTTTTACTTAAGAAACAAATTGCCCTATTTAATAAGGAGAAAAGCCCACTACTGATATCACAACTGTTACCACAGAAAATAAAGGATTATAAGAAACTACCGTGAACAATATTATGCCATTAGATAATCTATAAAAAAAATGAAAAAAATCAAACTCCTAGAAACATGTAACATTCCATGACCGAATCATGAAAAAATAGAAATTTCCTTACTTGAAATTAACAAGCAAGGACATTGAATCAGTAATCAAAAATCTGCCAACAAGCCTAGCCTTGGCAGCACTCCCTAGATGCTGGTCTTCGGCAAGCTGGGGCTACATGGAAGGCCCAGATCAATTCCCAGCTCACTCTAAAAGCTGGGTGTGCAGTGGTAGTCTAAGCCACTTAGAAGGCCAAGCCATTATGGAACACAGTGTGAGAATCCTCCAAAAATTAAAATAAAACTACCATACAGTCCAATCATCCTTGCTTCCAAGTGGATTTCCAAATGAACTGAGTCAGTCTGTCAAAGAGGCATCTATACTCCCATGTTCATTGCAGCTTTAATCATAACAGCCACGACATGAAATCAATTTAAATATCCATCAATGATTGAAATGATTAAAAAAAAAAAAGAAGAAGAAGTATGGTAATGGGCTCTGTTCTCCAGAAAAAAAAAAAATACATATATATATATATATATACAAGGAAATACTATTCAGCTTTTAAAAAGAAGGGGAATTTTATCATTTGAGACAATATGAATGAACCTAGAAGACACTATCCTCGGTGAAATAAGACAGGTACTGAAATAAAAATATGGTCTGATCTCATGTATATGTGGAACTTAAAAATGCCAAACTCATAGAAGAAGAAATTTGAACGGTGATTACCAGAGGTATGGGAAAATGTTCAGTAGGTACAAAGTTTCAATTAGACAGGAGAAATAAGTTCTTGAGATCCTTAGTATAGCACAGCAAATAAAATAATAATAAAGTCATATGTATTTTTTAATAGCTAAGAGATTTTAAGTGTTCACATCACTCTAAAAAATATGAAGTATATGAGGTTATTGTTATGTTAATTAGCTTGATTTATCCTTCCCTAAAGTATAACTATATCAAAATATTACACTGTACTCCTTAAATGTATATAATTATTGGAAATTAAAAATGAAATCTTACAAAAGAATAATTTTTTAAAGTGAATAAAAAATTTTAAATGCAACATCCTCTCATACTAACATTTTTTGACATCAATATATAATAGAAATGCTTTATAAAAATGAAAAGTTGACCATTGCATTTTATATTATTTATAACATACAGTTTATATAAATAACTTTACAAGCTTAGTACTACATTTAAATTTGTTTCTTTCTAAATTTTTATGATAACATCTTTTTAGTTTTACAGAACATGGTAGACCACAACAGCTCTTTTCCTTAAAATAAAGTACACAGCTTATTTTGTCCTCTTCCTCAAAAACCTCAAAACCAAAGAAGCTATTTAAATCAAGAAAGGAAAAGCATATTATACATGTTAGAGCATTGCTCAATAAGAAGAAATTTTCTTCTATTGTGAGCATGAGACTTTTAAATTTAGCCACAAGCAACCAACAGTCTAAGTCTGGTAGGTAGTACTTTGGTAAATGACTTGCAAAGATAAGTAATTTTTTTATTTACAGTCAGGCAAACTATTCAACAACATGATTTTTGAAAGCCTAACTCCATTTTAGAATGCACATGAACGACTACTCTTAAAAAAAAAAAAGCTTTCTACCACAGAGCTTTCAAATCTTTAACAATGCATATGAAAGTTAAAATCTAGAATAAAATATATTTAGACTTCTACACAGTCATTTATTTCTCTCTCTCTCTCTCTCTCTCTCTCTCCTTTTTTTTTTATATTACCAGCAAATCAATTGATAAGCAACTGCTATTATTTGTCTTCTAAAGTATGATCTAGTTAAAAGAGGTGGGTTTCAAAAAGACTCTGAGAGGTCAGGTCAGCTCTTCTTTTGATTTAATGGAGCATCACATTACAGTGTCTTGTAAGCAGCACTGACTATTAATGCAAATTACATTACCTCTATTAAGTCAACCAGACAGTCCTCATAAGAGCTGATCATAAATCAGAATTCTCAGAGAAACTGTTAATTTTCCTCATGCAGGGAAAAAAAAAAAAGCTAAAAATACAGGTTTGTCTTATAAGCTTCTATCAAAGAATAATAAACACCTCAAATGTCAGTTGAGCCGTTTGGTGCTATAAAAAGTATCACATATACTAGTCATTTATTCTAACATTCTAAGTGTAACCATTTTCTCATATTTAACCTAACTCCTTCATGCTGCAGGTTAAGTTGATTTCTTTTTTTCTCACATTTCTTCTTTTTTTTTTGACCTGCAGTGAAAGAGAACATCTAGCCACCTTCCTTTATGCACGAGTTAAATACCTCTAAGTCTTCTCTTCTCTGGAATAATAATCCCTGCTACTTTAAGATTTTTCTTTTAGGTTTCTTTTTCAACCCTTTAATCATCTTTGTGGTACACCTCTGAACTTTCTCCAAGTTCTCCATGTACTTCTTTAGTGGTAGAATTAAGAACTAGAAACAATGCTTTCATAATGGTCTGACCAGTGGCAAGTACAATTGGAAAATAATCTCAAATGTTCTACATTTCTGGTTTGTATTTATGTGATCAAGTATTGTGTTTTCTTTAATCACAACACTGTATTTTAACTCATGGTATTCTTATTCTATTACTACTAAAGGGGTTTCAAAATTTATTTAAATATAGTCAGTTACTTCATCCTCCGAATATTAACTTTTCTCTCTAACAATTCCACTTACATTTGTCCCTTACTATAATTAATTATTCTAATCGCTAATCAATACTCCTATTTGTTAGACAATTTTAGTCTTAATAGTATTCTCTATTGTCATATAAGGCATTTACGCCAATTACCTTATTTCTCTCCTCTTCCAATTGCTAGTAATTTATTATAAATATTGGAAATCTAATCATTGCACATCTGCAAAAAGGGTTTAAGTGCTCTAAAAGACTGAATGCCAGAATTCATGGTCTGCTGAAAAAAAAAGTATGATTATAGGGGCCTTGTTAAACATGCTCCACCACCTTCAAGTTCCAACCCAATGCTGACTGTTTCTAGAGGTTAGAGGATACACGTGTAAAAAAATGAAGTGCTTTCAAAACTTTAAAAAGCCTCAAAGAGCTAGATTAAAGTTTCTCAATATACTGACTAGTTATTTTTTTGCAGAAAACAATAAAAATGTTGGAGGATAACAATATAACTACTTGGTTACTTTTCTGTATTATTCATTCTATTCTGTCACTAAGTGAATAAGAGCTGTTTGAGTAAGTTTACTTATAAATATTTGAAAAAGAATTTTCATAATGACTTTATTATATGGAGTTAGGCTAGATAAAATATGAAGGAAATTAAATTAACTCAGTTCTCACTGGATAAGATCCTAGACACTGAGACCAAAAGATGGCATAATGGTTATTTTGCTGGACTCTCATGTAGTCAACCGTGGTTCGAGTCCCAGACTTGGGAGCTTGAAACTCACGCCAGATGCATGTGTGTACATGCCCAAAATCCCAAGAGGAGAATAGAGGAGAAGAGAATGTGGTGTGCCCATCCCCTTGGGGGGCAATTTCTCATTTTCTGTTTCTCTGTCTGTCTCTGCCTCTCCGGTGAGTGCATGCAAAAATCTCTCTTAAAAAAAAAAAAAAAAGAGAGAAAAAAAGAAAAAAGAAAAAGCACCCAGACATGTCAGTGATTTACTCACAGAGAAGTATACATAGCCAAATAAAACCCATCAAGTCGTTTACTGCTATCATGTGGTCACAATTATATATCATACATAGTTCAGAAATAAGAGTACTTAGGAGATAGAAGAAAAGGATCAGTACTTAATTGGCATGGAGAAGAAAAACATGGTGTTCTATGCTCCATCTGAACAAAGTTGTTCTAGACAACTTTATTTATTTATTTTTTTTATGATCGCTTATTTACTTAGGTTCTTGGCAAGAAATTTAGAACAGCAACTTGTGAGGATGAACTCCATTTGTAAGGGCAAACACAGATCACAGGTCGCCCTGGAGGTGAGGAACTGTTGTGATTTTTGGTAAAATTTGTGAGTCCACAGCTTTCTGATCAACCTTACACTGCTCTGAAATCTGGTATTTCTCCTTTGTATCGAAGATCTCACCTTCCTAGTGTCTGGGCTTCCACAGTTTCTTTTTCCTGAAGTAAGCATCAGTGAGGTGTTTTGGAATTTTAACTTTGCCTGTATCAATTTTTGTAGAGGTGGTGATGACAAATTTCTGTTGGGTTCTGCACAGTGTAACTCTATTGAGGACCAGAGATCCAGGCACAAGTAGCAAGCCACTGCTCAGCTGCTTCAGGAAAACCACTCTCTTGCCTCTGTGGTGTCCACTGAAGATGATCAGAATGGTGCCGGAAGTGATGCTGGCTCACAGCTTTCTCACAGGCTGATAAAGGATTTTTTGCTGTGGTTCAACAGCTTTCGAGCCTCATCTTCAGTAGGATAACACCTAGGTATTTTATGAAGTTTAACCACCTGGGTACCACCATTCTTGTCCCCACAACTGGTTTTATGACAGTGACAAGAACCTTCTCGTTTTTATTTTCATTCCTGGATTTAGTGGCTGAGTACTTCCTCTTGTACATGGCCTTCCTGGAATATATGGTAGATTGGGAGTATCTGCCGATGCCTTGCACTAGCGCTGGGTTTCAGCTACACTGGGGCTTCCTCTTGTTTTTTTTAGGCTTGGGGGTCACCCTTTTTAACCTTGCTACTGACATCAGCCTTCTTGGCTTTTTGTTTCTTCTCCTTAGTATCCAGCTTCTCAACTTTTTCACCTGCTATCTTGTATAGTGGGAAAGAGAACTTTCTAGCCAACTTCTAAAAATACCTAGTGAGAACTGATATTATTCTCTATAAAATGTAGGTGCAAAAGATGTTTATAAGGTATTAATCAAGAAAGAAGATTAATTTATTGCTTTATATTTAAATCTTAACCAAAAGGGGAATTAAAAGTGATTAGATACACTAAGAATGTGGGCATACAGTCCGTTTTTTAAAATCAGTGAAATTACTATACATAGAAAAGCAAATAAAAATGAATGTCTTAAATTGACAAATCAAAAAATTATAGTAAAACACGTATTATTTAGAAATACAGCACAACCTCCCAAAAGTAACATTTATGGAATTAACCAAGGTTTTAGCCAAGCCCCTTGACTATAAATGGGAAGAGATAGGGCAATAAATTATTGCTTACAACCATAATAATAGATTACTTTGCTTTATAAAAACACATAATAAGAAGAATCATGTCCTACACAAGTTTGATTAAAACATAATCTGTGGGCCAGCAAGTCATGTGGAAGTTGAACCACCTGACCCCACATGGCTGACTTTGCAGTTCAAGTCCCAGATCTGGTGGCTTAAAAATCATGCCAGGCTCACCCACATGCATGTGTGCCAAAAATCCCGAGAGGAGAGTTGAAGAGAAGGGATTGCAGTGTAGCCAACTCCCCCTTGGGGGAAGAGAGTGATTTCTCAACACCCCCTCCAGCACCTTCCTCCTGTGAGCACGCATACTTTATAGCCAAAAACAAATGGCCACAAGAAATTAGAATGAATGAGATGACAACACTATAAATAAATTTAATATAAGATAGAGTATCCAATAATCATAGCCATTAATGTTTTTTTAACCTAAAAAATGTGCAGGATAACACAAGGCAGATATAGATCTGCTCTTCTCTCATAATCCAGTCATAAACAAATGTATATAAATGTTGTATATGTATATTTGAAGCTTAATTACTCTTTATTCCTCTTCCAATTAAAAAGTAAGATAACAATGCCATTTTTCAGTTGAAGAGTCTTTTTTTGATAAATTTATAATAGTGAGTATGAATGCAGGAGAAAGAAATGAAAAGAGAGCATGGCCCCCTCCATAGGGCTTGGTCACGATGCAATCCTCTTCCTTAGTCCTCCCACCTTGCCAGGGCATGTGCACACCACCTGGTGTGTTTTCAGGCTGACAAGACAGTGACTTGAACCTTGGTTGGCCTGTGGCTTCTAGCTCTGCAGTCTGGCATGCTAACAACTAATACCATAAATGCAGGGCAAATACTCTATTTTAAATAAGGATAATGATGTATTATACTTACAAAATACATAAACTTCTTTTTTTTTAAAGAATTATTTTATTTAACTTTATTTATTTATTTATTTATTTTAATTTGGCCAGAGAGGGACAGGACGATAGAGAAAGTGAGAAAGCAAGCTGACAGGTCTGGGACTCGAACTGCAGTTAGCCATGAAGAGTCCAGTGCCCTTAACCACCACACCACCTGCCGGTTCCCAAAATATGTAAACTTCTTATCATAGCCTATAAAGCCCTGAATAATCTGGTCTTGCCCATCTCTCTAGTACTATTACTCTTTTTACTCACTATAAACTGGCCAGATTTTTGTCCAAATATGAATAGCTTACTTTACCCAAGGATTCTTCCCTAGATCTGCACATGAATGAATGAATCTTACCATATTGGTATATACCTGCAAGCAAATTAAAGCCTAATTAACAATAATATCAGGCTTAACATTATATTGATATCTATAAGGTATGTGTTGGCCAGAAACGTTAATATTAAAGAAAAGATGAAATAGATGACATGTGTACAATACACTAATAGATTCCACAGAAATATGGATGTCACAACAACCTCCATGGTGCAGGAGGCAAAAAGGTGTTACTGTCATTCTACAATTGCTAAAACTGAGATTTATATACTTATATAACTTATCCAAGAGCAGATGGCTAGTTAAGTGGTAAAACTTCATAGACTTTAATTCAGTAATTTCGAAAACAATCTAGAGTTCTTATCATTTGTTGACGGTAAAACAATAAACACTTTTACTTTTGGAAGGGATAAAACATGAAGATTCAATCAATATGGTACACTGGGTAAACATTAACTCTCAGTGTTCTTTAGTTTCTATATAGTTAAATAAAATGACTGTGATTATTTGCCAATGATTAACATTTGAAAAATGATAAAATAACCTCAAATAAAGAACTATAATGTTACTCAGAAATTCTATAAATTTATATATACTTATTAATATACTCAACAGATATTTATGAGAACTTACCATATGCAGTTCTAGGTTGTGTGAACAAGACACATAGATTACTATTTGTTTGGCTCTTTTCTTCCAAAGGAAGTTAACCCCCTTCACAGGTTTAGGTAATATGAATTTTGACTGACTACTGACACTAAAGCAAAAATATGTGCAAATAAACCCTAAAACTTCTTCCTAAAATAATATGTAAGTTTTTCCTTTCAGTAAATTATCAAATTGGTATGGGACTAATGTCTAAAATATATATAAGTCATTGCTCCTTTTGGATTGATATCAAATGCAATGTTCATGGTTTATGTTATACATGTTCCTATTTTCTTTCCCTTTATCTCTTTGATGTTCATGATATCCAAGTTTCACCTAATCCATGAAGCATTTTCTGCTGACTCTTTTGCTGATCTCTCTTTTGAGCTCCAGCTTCACTTAAATTATGCAATTAATTCCACATTGTCTCATATTTTTCATTGTTCTTTTTCCATTTAATTCTATTTCTCCAACTGCATTGTAAGTGTCCTTAGAGCAGGGACAATGATTTCTATTGCTTCTGAATCCTCTGTAACAGGACTCCAACATGAGTACTAGGTCTAGAATTCTGTTCCTCACCTACTTATACAACTTTTGTTTTCTTATCTATAAAATAGGAAAATAATAGCCTCTAGACCTCCTGGAACAGCTTTGTGGATAAACTTAGTGCATCTGTACTATGCATGTTAGCATAATTAATGTCATTGATTTAAATTTTTCGCTAAATTTATTTATTTATTCCATGAGCAAAAGAGACAGAGAGCAAGACAGAGATGGTTTTGTATTAGTTTGTAGGAAATGTCATAATGCATTTTTGCATAGAATAAGTATTTATGTAGCTAAAAGCAAACTGGGACTGTCTCAAAATTTATTCTGAACCTTCAACAAGATTTTCCTTTGAGGTTGCCAACTTAAAAACTTATTAGCCTTCATATAGTTAAGATAAATGAAGCGTCATAAAAGATATTGTGGCAACTATGAAGGCATATTTGGCTTGCAAATTTTCTCCATCTGCCAAGTTAAGTAATCCTTAAACTTTTTTAAAAAATACTATTCTTTTGGTCTCATGAACAGTAAAAGTAGTCAATATTTTTTAAAAGGAAGAAAAATAGGTTATAAATAAAACTTGAAACCCCCAAAGGGTTCTTGTTTATTGGCTAAATTTAGCATATCTTCTATTTTTTCTCTCTAGTTCTTTGACATTTACATTGCTTCTAAGACTAAAATTTTTTCAGAGTAAAATTCCTGACTGCCCCCCAGGTGGATTCATTGTAATGCAGTTGGTATGTAGTAATGTGATGTGGTGATGTTTGTCACAAAATAATCACATTAATGTAAACATCAAAATGAACATAATGTAAAAATGAATCACTGTGTGAATAATTAAAAGCTGTGGTGATAATGACAATGTTAAGTCCGCACATAGACAAGATAATAATCAAGGTGGGGAAATTTTAGAGAATGACCATCCAAATAGCAAAATATTAATAGTTGGAAAATTTATCTTCACCTAAGGTTTCCACTTTCACTATCAAGTTACACAATTCCTATGATATATGAAATATAATTCTTTCTTTTTAAAAATTATTAATTTTAGGGACCAGCAGTTGGCATAATGGCTATGTCACTGGACTCCCATGTAGTTGACCATAGTTCGAGTCCCAGACTGGGTGTCTTAAACTCACACCAAGCATGTGTGCGTGTGTGTCTAAGATCCCAAGAGGAGAATGGAGGAGAAGGGATTGCAGCGTGGCCATCCCCCCTGGGGGGGGGGATCTCTCACTTTCTATCTCTCTGTCTGTCTCTGTCTTTCTGGGGCACACATGCACCCTATAGCGAAAACCTCTCCAAAAAAAAGAAAAGAAAGCAAGATTGACCAAAATAAAGATAACTTTCTTTTCTCACTCAAATCAAATTTTGTCTCTAAAACCATCTTTAACCTACCGTGGCACTTAGCCACTGAAGTTTTAAAATAGTGACCATTTGAGAGATAAAAGACAAAGTCAATTTGGTTCAATGTAATTAAATTTATTCTACCAATGGGAAATGCTAAACAAGGAAAATTAAACATTTTATCTAAAGAATGGACAAAAAGTCTAATCTAGAATTTTTTAAAAATTTATTTATTCATTTATTTTAATTTGACCAGAGAGAGAGAGAGAGAAAGTGAGAAAACAAGCCACCAGGACTGGGACTCGAACCATGGTCAGCTATGTGTCAGTCTCTGGTGCCTTAACCACCATGCTACCTGCTGGCCCACAAGGACTCAAAACTATTTTAATTTCACTAACATTAGCAACCCAACTTTCATTAATTTATTAAAGTTTGTTACTATTATAATGGGACCATGCATATGGTTTATAAAACTAGTAATACAATTTGAGCATGAGATTATTTCAGAAAATATGTTCTGAAATTTGTAATTGCTGTCATAATTTTGGATTATATATCCTAATTCTTCCACTTGTTTTAAAAATTATTTCCACATAATTACATTGTTTCATAACTGCACTGCTAACTCAAAACACAAACACATACATTTGCACAATAAAGTTATGCAAAGAAACCATTCATGAAGAGTTTCTGTTTTGTTTCATTTAGTACATGGGCTCCTACTTTTAGTAATCATATCCCTAGTTTACATTTGCACCATGTCAGGTTTTGTCATTATATTTCATGTATTAGATTCAACAGTATGATATTTTTTGGGTGGGGGGAGAGGTTTTTGCTATAGGGCGCATGCGCTCGCCAGACAGACAGAGAGAGACAGAGAGACAGAAAGCGAGAAATCACCCCCCAGAGGGGATGGCCACGCGGCAATCCCTTCTCCTCCGTTCTCCTCTTGGGATCTTGGGCATGTGCGCACACGCACCCAGCGTGAGTTTCAAGCCACCGGGTCCCAGATGCAAACCACGGTCGACTACGTGGTAGTCCAGCGACATAGCCATTACGCTAACTGCTGGTACCAATATGATACTTATTTTACAGTGTCAACAGTCAGAAAAATATAAGACTCATGCAAATATTAGATCAAGATATTTCTAATAATAATCAAGCAAATATTCTCAGTTATAAATACTTTATCTTAAAACATTTTGGTGGGTGCTTGCAAACTAGCTGTCCTCAACAGAAAAAGCCCTCATCTCAGCAGACAAGACTACATCGTGGTCCTGGTTGTGGTGTGTCACTGAATTGCTTCACAATTATGTCAAATGAGGACTGTTATTCTTTCTCACTTGTTTATCTCAAAAGCGTACTTCATAAGAATGGAAGATATGAGATATAAAAGGAACAGCCAAACAATAGGACCATTGAGTCACTGGCTAGCCTTAAAGAGTCATGCATTTCAGTGATTTTCTTGGGAAAAATGATTTGCATCTTTTCTTGTATAGCATTTAATATATTTTGTCTTTAAGCATATCATTATTACCAAGGATTCCCTCTGTATATGTCTCTTCTAATTAATTCAAGCCAACAACACTACACTAACATTTATCACTTTGCTAAACTATCTTGTTAGGAAGTTGGACTCTACTGGGATTTCAAGCTCCAACCAAATATTGATGCAGCTGCTCTCTAAAATTTTAGGATATGTTAAAATTGTGTGTTTTGGAGAATGAACACTGAAGGTGCTCAACTTTCTATCTCTGCTTTTTTCCCCATACCTCAATTCAGTTTTACTTAGCATCTTATTTTAAATGAAGGCATTACATATTTTTCAGGAATAACAATATTATTAATGAAATAGCCTCTAGTGTAGACAGCACTTTATTAACTGAGTTTGGCATTGAATTTGCTGTAGGAGTGAAGGCAAAGGAGGAGAGAAGTGTCAAACAAATATTAAAGCATAATTAATAGGATTTAATGGACTCAAAACTGTGTTTAAAACTACTCTGTATGTACGAATGACATAAAACTAGGAAAAAAATGACAAGAAAAAAGTGTGAAAGTTCACAAACATATGGAAATTAAACCACATACTCCCATGCCATCAGTGAGTCAACAAGAAATCAAAAAAGAATTCAAAATAAAAATGGAAACATGCATCCAAAAACTTATGGAAGCAGCAAAAGCAGCTGTAAGAGGTAAGTTTATAGTGTTAAATGCCTACATTATGAAAGCAGAAAGACGTCAAATAAGCAACTTTAACCTCAAGGAATTAGGAGAAGAACAAACTAAGCCCAGCGTCAGCAGAAGGAAAGAAAAGATGAAAGTAAAAATTAATGGAAGAGTCTTTAAAACGACAGGAAATAAAAAACAAAAACATGAAACCAAGAGAACAGATAAACAAAACTGACAAATCTTCAACTAGACTAGGAAAAAATAAGCCTCAAATAAATAATTAGAAAAAGGAGACATTATAACTGCTATCACAGAAATACTAAGAATCATAAGAGCCTACTATAAACATAATATAAATGTATGCCAAAAAATTCTATAACCTAGAAAAAATGGATAAATCCCTATAAATATACAATATACCATGACCGAATCATGAAGAAGTAAAAATTCTGAGTAGATCAATAACAAATAAGAATATTGTGTCAGTAATAAAAAAAAAATTAAAAAACTCTCCACAATGAAAAGCCCAGGATTTGAGGGCTTCCCTGTTGAATTACACCATTTAAAATACTAATAGCATCCTACTCAAATTCTTCCAAAATTTTGAAGAAAAGAACAGACTTTCAAACTATTTTATGAGGGTAGCATTACCATGACACTGAAGACAGACAAGGATAGTAAAATAAAATAATAGGCCAACATGTATGATGAACATGGATGCAAAAATCTCTCAATAACATACTGATAAACTAAATTCAAAAATCACACAAATGGATCATTCACCATGATCAAGCAAGATTCACCCTTGGGATATAATGATGGCTCAATGTAAACAAATCAATAAATGTGATACAGTACATTAATAAAGTGAAAGACAAAACCATATGATCATCTCAATAGATACAGGAAAGGCATTTGGCAAAATTCAACAACTTTTTATGGCACAAATTTTCAATAAATTAGGTACAGATGACTGTATCTCAACAAAATAAAGGCTGTATATGACAAGTCTTTAGCTAATAAATATGTAATGGTGAGGTTGAAGGCTTTTCCTCTAAGATCATGAACAATATAAGAATGTTCAGTTCTATTTACCATAGTAGAAGTCCTAGCCAGAGCAACAAGACAAGAAAAGAAATAAAAGGTATCCAAATTGAAAATAAAAAAGTAAAATTATCTTTGTTTACTAATAACATGATTTTATCTACAGAATACCCTAAGACCTCACCAAAAAACTGTTAAAACAAATAAATAAAATCAGTAAATACAGAATACAAAATTGACATACAAAAATCAGTAGCATTTCTATAGAACAACAAGAAACTATTGAAAAAGTAATCAAGAAAATAATCCCATTTATAATAGCATCAAAACAAAGTAAACAAAATACTCAGGAAAAGAAAGTAAAAGAGCTGTACACTGAAAACTATAAAACATTGGTAAAATAAATTTAAAAAGACACAAATAAATGGAAATATATTGCTTCTCTATGAATCATAAGAATCTGTATGGTCAAAATATCATACTCCCCATATCAATCTACAGAATCAATGTAATCCATATCCCAATTCCAATGACATTTTTACAGAAATTTTCTAAAATCTTAAAATTTGTATAAAACCAGAAAAGACCAAAAATAGCAACTGAAATATTGAGCAAAAGAACAAAGCTAGAGGCAACAAACTAATGAATATCATAATACACTGCAAGGCTATTGCAATCAAAGCAGCATAGTGCTGGCATAAAAATAGACACCCATATTTTGGCTTTGTGGCACAGTGATACTACATTGCTCAAGAAAAAAACAAATCCTACATCCTACATGGCAATCAGTTGGAATCTTCAACCCAGTAAGCTTGAAACACCCCAGGTACATGTGAGTCCCCAACAGGCAGGATTCTGTGGGCTGGAGAACTGGAAGAAGGGGACTGCAGCACCACCAGACCCTGTGGAAGGTCCTTATTTCACTCCTTCTCTCTGTCTCATACACACACACACACACACACACACAAGCTCTATCATGAAGAAAGAAAAATAAATAAATAAAACACAGTCCAGTGGAAAGGAATAGAGCCCCCAAATAAAATAATCTATGTATTACAGTCAACTGATCTTTGACAAAGATGCCAAGAACACTCAATGGGGAAATGACTGTCTTTTCAATTAATGATAGTGAGAAACTAGATATCCACATGCAGAAGAATGAAATTGGATCCTTATCTCACACTACACATAAAAACCAACTCAAAATAGGGTAAAGACTTACATGTTAGACCTGAAATGCTAAAACTTCTAGAAGAAAAGAAGTAAAAGGTTCTATAGTATTGGTGTGGACAATTATTATTATTATTATTATTATTATTATTATTATTATTTTACATAAGACCCCACAAGCACAGGTATCAAAAGTAAAAACAGATAAATGGGATTATATCAAACTAAGAAACTTCTGCACAGCAAAAGAAACAATTAACAGAGTGATGAGACAACCTATAATCAGGAAAAAATATTTGTAAACCATACATCTCACAAGAAATTAATATCTAAACTGCATAAATAATCAGCTCAATAACAAAAAAGCAAACATCTGATTAAAACATGGGCAAAGAATCCGAAAAGTCATTTATGAAAAGAAGAAACACAAATGACCAATAGCAAATCTTAAAAATGTTCAACATCACTAAATCATGAGGGAAATGTAAATTAAAACCACAATGTGAAATTACCTCATATCAGTTTAAAAGCCTATCATCAGAAAGACAAAAGAAAACAAGTAGTAGTGATGTAGAGGAAAGGGGTTCTGGTACACTGTCACACTGTCAGTAGGAATATAAATTAGCACAATCATTATGGAGAACAATGTAGAATTTCCTCCAAAAATTAAAATAGAACTACCATAGGATCCAGCAATCCCACTTCTGAGTAGATTTCCAAAGGAATTGAAGTCAGTATTTCAAAGAGATATTTCCATTCCCATGTTCATTTCAGCATTATTCACAATAGCCAAAATATGGAATTAACCTAAATATCCACCAGTAGATGAATAGAGTAAACAAAACAAAACAAAACACCATGTAGACAGAATGAAATACTATGCAGCTTTAAAAAAGAAGAAAATCTTGTCATTTGAGACAATGTGGATGATCCTGAGGGACATTACATACAGTGAAACAAGCCAAGCACAATAAGACAAATTCTGTTTGATGTCGCTTTTATATGAACTCTCAAAAGCTCTAATTCATAAAAGCATAGAATAAAATGCCAGTTTCTAGGTGCCAGAGTAATAAGAAGATGTTGGTAAAGGTTATAAAGTTTCAGTTAAAACAAGTTTTTAGATCTATTGTACAGCACGGTGACTATAGTTAATAATTAATTATATATTTAAAACTTGTGAAGAGAATATATTTTAACTGTTCTCTACTATAAATAATAGCATATGATGTAATATATATGTGAATGGACTGATTTGATTATTTCACAGTATACATATATTAAAACATCAACTAAATTTTTGTCAATATTACCATTAAAAAGTTGAGGGAAAAACTAAATAATTATTCAATGTGTTATAATACTTGTAAAATAAGAAGACAAGATAACTATGTAATAAACAAATGGAATTCTAGATGTGAGGTAATACTGTATTTCTAATCCAAAATTCAAAAACATTTTATTTATTTTATTTACACATTGAGAGTTGACTGTTACAAAGAACTATCATCCAAAGCACAGATATTTAATTCCTTAATTCAAAGAGCTAAGAAAGAATATAACTGTTCTGAGATTTCAGAAGAGGAAGTAGAATATATCCCCAAAATAACTTCAAATTCATTTACTTCAAGTTGCTTAAAATACAGCCTTAATGCCATCTCTCTATGATCACAATTTTCTTGTTTTTTTAATAGTTGATTATCTAATGCCCCTTTCAATAGGATCTTTTTGAGAGTACCAATCATCTCCTGTCAGGTTAGCTCTTCTAAGAACTTAGTGAATCCTGTGGATCCCCAATGATTATTTATAAATAAAGATTACAATGGATTTAACCTAACAAAATAGCACAAACCTCTCTTGGTATCAATCTTTAAGTGACTCAGCAGGCCCACTGAACATGAATCCCATAGTGAACAAGAGCAATCTAGCCTTAAACCCAAAACTACAGACTACAGAAAAGATCAAAATGGCTTAAAATAGTTTATACAAACATGAAATGAATTTTGTTTGGATTCTAAATTTGCAGTAAATCTACAACCCATCCTGTTCCAAAATTTCTTCTTTATAAGTGTACAATTACGCCAAATTTCTCAGGATTCCAAAGACACTCAAATAGACACCACTACCATCCACCTTTAAAACAAAACAAAACAAACAAACAAAAAAGTTTTAAATATACACATAAATCTGGTACTCAAAGTTCAGTACCAATACCACTTCATAGAACCAGGCACCTCAGTTTCAACCTAACAACTCCCAAAGTGTTTCCGTTTCTACACCACTGTAACTAACAATCCTGCCAGGCTACACAAAACCATTCAGTGGTTTTTGTCTGATGTGGAAAAAAAGTCCATGAGGGACTAGGAGGTGCCACCAAATTCAAGCCAGGATAAAGATCTAAGTTGAGTGGGCTAGAAACTGGTGCCTTAACCCAGTGCATCATCTTATTTTTATTCTCATTCTCTACTTTTTAAGTAAAAATTATTTTTACCATGGTCATTATTAATTTGTCACTCAAAAAAAAAAACACTTCTTGGTATTAAGCAATGGCAGTATATCTGATGAAATGATTTCACTAGTTTTTGTTTGTTTTTTTGAGAGTGATTTTTGCTATAGGGCATGTGTTCTCACTAGAGAGACAGAAAATGAGAAATCACCCCCAGGGGAGATAGCCACACCACAATCCCCTCTCCTACATTCTCCTGTTAGGATCTCGGGCATGCACACACATGTGGCTGGTGTGAGTTTCAAGTCACCGGGTCTGGGACTCGAACCACAGTTGGCCATGTAGGAGTCCAATGACCTAACCACTATGCAATCTGCTGGTCCCGATTTTGCTAGATTACTGAAAGAACTGATATCTGTAATGTTAAAACTAGATATATAATGATAGGTTATAAAATGAGACTGTGGATGACTGAAGAAAACGAGGTTAGCCTGTCATGAGATTTGCCTTCTATTCCTGATGCTATCAATAACTAGTTACATAGCCTTTAACAAGTTATCTCATTGTGCCTAAATTTCCCTATATGGCTCTCTCAACTTCCCAGATGAAATATCCCACATGAACAGAAAAGTACTTAAACTTAGTAAACTAATCAATCAAAATTAATAAAATAATTTCATTTCACAGTTGCTGTGTTAGCTGGAGAGAATTTATCAACGAATATAATTTTTCCTCCAAAAAACTATCCAAGGCTAAGTACTTCTCTGAGACTGTTTCTTAAATTACAAATCTAGAAAAGCAAACACTGCTCAGAATCATATTAAAGAGATATTTATTATATTAATTCAACAATGGGAAGTAAAGCTTGAAGAGTACGCCACATGTTTCAAATGAAAGTTACTGAAATAGCAGTATTATTGGGCTCGGTTCTTTCCATCCCATTTTTTTTCTTTTCCCTTGTTAACCTTTTCCTGACTTCAGAAGAGAATTCTGCTTTTGGAGGATGAAAGATAAAAAGAAATCAGTCTACAATTTTAACTCCAGTTGAGTAGTCATTCTTAAGTGCAATTTAAAAATCAAGTTATCCTATTTTGGTCAAGAAAATTTTGAAAAAGGAAACTTAAGTATCACTCAATTGTGAGTTTCAAGTCACCGGGTCTGGGACTCGAACCACAGTTGGCCATGTAGGAGTCCAATGACCTAACCACTATGCAATCTGCTGGTCCCGATTTTGCTAGATTACTGAAAGAACTGATATCTGTAATGTTAAAACTAGATATATAATGATAGGTTATAAAATGAGACTGTGGATGACTGAAGAAAACGAGGTTAGCCTGTCATGAGATTTGCCTTCTATTCCTGATGCTATCAATAACTAGTTACATAGCCTTTAACAAGTTATCTCATTGTGCCTAAATTTCCCTATATGGCTCTCTCAACTTCCCAGATGAAATATCCCACATGAACAGAAAAGTACTTAAACTTAGTAAACTAATCAATCAAAATTAATAAAATAATTTCATTTCACAGTTGCTGTGTTAGCTGGAGAGAATTTATCAACGAATATAATTTTTCCTCCAAAAAACTATCCAAGGCTAAGTACTTCTCTGAGACTGTTTCTTAAATTACAAATCTAGAAAAGCAAACACTGCTCAGAATCATATTAAAGAGATATTTATTATATTAATTCAACAATGGGAAGTAAAGCTTGAAGAGTACGCCACATGTTTCAAATGAAAGTTACTGAAATAGCAGTATTATTGGGCTCGGTTCTTTCCATCCCATTTTTTTTCTTTTCCCTTGTTAACCTTTTCCTGACTTCAGAAGAGAATTCTGCTTTTGGAGGATGAAAGATAAAAAGAAATCAGTCTACAATTTTAACTCCAGTTGAGTAGTCATTCTTAAGTGCAATTTAAAAATCAAGTTATCCTATTTTGGTCAAGAAAATTTTGAAAAAGGAAACTTAAGTATCACTCAATAAAAAATAATTTTTCCTTAGTTTTGCATCAAAGAATGTGGAAGAAATATATAACAAACCTGTTTATTCAAAATCCAAATGGTAAAATTAAAACAACTACCATTTTTCCATGGTACTATATAATATCTAGAATTCAAAAAGATGTACTCAAATCACTAAAGAAGCCTATCAGCGCTTCTGATTCATCACATATTAAATTATATTCAAAGTAATTTTTGCATTAAGTTTTATTAGAGTCTAGTTCTGTGAGTAAACATTAATCTGAGGATAAAAATATAATAATTCTAGACATTTTAATAATTAGAAAATACTGTAGTATGTTACCAATGTAATTTCAACATAAACTTCTTCAAACGCTTGTTACTTCTATTCTTCTCCTTTTAAGTTAATGCAGTAATATACTAAAATGGTTTAACCTATAGTCAACAAGACTGTAACAACAGCTTAACCTCTTTCATGCTAGGAAAATTATACATCCCTCATGTCTAGAGTGAGAATAATGCTATTTTGGTAAATTTTAAAGTTAGTATTAGAAAAGTAAAAGAAAATTTTAACATTCTCATAAATTCTTAAAATACTTACCTTTTCTTGCCAAAATGATACTTTCTGGTATAAGATACAAAGAATATTGTTAGTTCATTTCAGCCCAATACTTATTCTTCCCTTTGGCAATGAATGTTTCAACATCTTGAAAATGCATTTGAGCTTATTTTACTATTATTGACTCCTTTCATCAACTCTAAAATGAGGTTATGCATAATCCACTAAATGCATATAATTTTTGGAAGCCTTGCTTAGTGGACTCCTATAATATGTAACATACTCAATTAAGAATAAGAGACTTTTAAATAATCTTTAGGGAAAGCTACCTGCCAAACAACACAATGTTCATGGTAAGAAAATTATCTTTGGGATTTAGGATTTTAAATCAAAATAAATCATCAACTATGAAAAAAAGAATGATTTTCTGTGTCAAATAGAAATGTTAACATTGTGAAAAGCTTGTACCGAACTATGAATCATTTTAAGATCATCCCATGATATTTAACTTGATCTAAGCCATAATTTAAAATTCTCAGAGCCAAGTGAGAGCTACCGTCATAATCCATTTTCTATTTAGAAAAACTGAAGTGCAAAAATCACATCAAGACATCATAAGAACCCTAGTATCTTGAACTCCTGTCAGGTTGCCAAATACAGTTCATACATCTAAGAAGCCAACCTTTCTGAGTTTGAAAAGGGCATAAATATCCTTAATTTGACTGCAGGATATGGATCTTTCTTCAAATATTGATGTGAAAGGCTTTTGGCTAAGTTTAAAGACTATTTTTCCCTGGAGAAATTGCAGCTGTGACAGTTGACCTTAGCTTTTTAAGACGAAAAGATTCAGTCTGGGAAAATGACTTACTGATTATCAGAGTTAGCCAGAATAAAAGGCCCCAGTCTTCTTTACTGAACAACTACTCTCTTATAGTGTTCTTAAAATATCATGGAGTGTTGCTATGTTGCACAACTCCAGAGGATAATACGGAGAATACAGTGTGAGTATCCCCTCTGGAGCTTTGAAGCTCAGACAGCCCTGGTATCAGCGTCATTAAAACTTTCATTCTGCACTGTTAAGATCCTGATTCTGACTTACTTAGGTTGGTCTGCTTATTGCAGATGTGTGCACAAATCGGATCAACTCACCAGGTTACATAGCTCTTACCAGTCGGATCAAGACCTGCATCTTTTACAATCTACAATACCTATTCTTTCTCTTTTAAATGAGGTTCTGCTTGCCGAAGGCAAAGAAAGGGAAAGTGTTTCACAGGAACTGAAACCAATATTGATCAGCCATGGGAAGAAGTATGACACGGTAGAAAGGCCACAGGAATTAAGAGATCTGATCTGCCTCATATCACTCATCTACAGATTAGGGACAATAATATAACTATCTTAAATAGTCCATTGAATTACTCTGGCAATCAATTAATAATGTGTCAAAATGTTCATAATTTGAAATGCAGTATGCAATTATTTTTTTTAAATGGACAATTTTTAATAGAAAAGTCTTCTTGGGCCAGTCAGTGGTATGGTGGTTAAGGTGACTGGATCCCACATGGTCAACTATAAGGTCGGGTTCTGGACCAGGAAGCTTAAAGAACATGTGGGGGCAAGTACGTGCATGACCAAAATCCCAAAGGAGAGACGGAAGAGAAGGAATTGCAGTGTGACCCTCTCCTGTGGGAGGGTGCTTTCTCACTTTCCCCCTTCTCTGTCTTCTGGTGAGCATGCACATCCTCTAGAAGATTCAATAAGAAAAAAAATAGAGAAAGAAACGTCTTCTCAGTATTAATAAAACAAAGCAATATTAAATGAGGTATTTGGAACAGAATTCCTGAACCACATTTTAAGGATCATATTTAGGATATGTTCTGTAAATGGGTCATATTTTCTATATAAAATGAGCACAAATCTGAATTAGAACAGCAACCAATATAACTTCTTTCTGCAAGGTTAAATAAATACTATTACATTATAGGGCACCTCAGTGTTTTGGCCTGCCAAAAACTGTTTCACTTGGTATAGGCTGTTTGGCACTTTACAAATTTAATACATCTATGGTTTCAGGAAATGAGCGTTCCTATATGATCAAATGCTAACAGATAAGTTCATGGTTCTGATTTGAATTTCATAGGCATGTGCCCATGATCCAGTGCTGGCTGAGGTTAGGGGTGCATCATGGCATTAAGACCCTGCTGAGGATGCTATCTCTCACTCACATGTGGAAGAAATACAAAGTTGAAAAAACCCATTTGTTACAAGTTTAAACAGATTAATCCATCAGATCTCAGATACACTTGCTTATAAAACTAAAGAAAATGCAATTAACCTGGTAAATGTACCACCGTAAGAAACAAAGAAATGAAATTATTTTATATCATATAAAGGTAGAAGTAACAATTATTTTGCAGACCACCCTATATGAATTATTTTAGTTTGTTCATTAATAGTAATGATAAAAATGTTAACAGGCCTTACAAAAGTACTATTGTACTATTGCTATTATTTCCACACTAGTTATATTTTTCCTTTTTCTTTCCTTTCTTTTTTTTTTTTTTTTAAGAAGAGATTTTTGCTGTAGGGTATATGCACTCCCTTAACAGACAGAGAAAGACAGAGAGAGAGAGTGAGAAATCACCCTCTAGGAGGAAAGGCCACACGGTAATCCCTTCTCTTCTGTTCTCCTCTCAGGAATTTGGGCATACACACATGTGCCCAACATAAGTTTCAAGCTGCCAGGTCTGCGACTCAGACCGCAGTCAGTGATGTGGGAGTCTAGCCCCTTAACTCCACTTGCTGACCCCTCTGATTATGTCTTAAAGTAGCTAAAGAAAAAAGAGAAAGTGAAAAGAGGAAAAGGAAATATTTAATATAGAAATTCTACCCAAATCTATCAGTGATACTTGAATACAGCCAAGACAGAATACACAGAAGTTAGTCACAATGCCCCTGGCAACTGAATAAAATGATGCTTCATCCACCACTGATTTTTTTTCTTTTTTTAACCTATGGATTTATACTCCAAAAATCTAAACCCTGCTATTCAAGATGTTTGAGATGCTCACATAACCAGTGTGTCTATTATAATCTAGTTTCATCAAAATCAATGTTCCTGAAGCTATCATGTTACTGACCCCATAGTCTCACAACCGGTCATAGATGAAAAGCTGAGATAATTCTAAATGTTAAATCCAGTAAGATCTAAATTCGATCCATCTGACTGCTGCTCTTACAGTAAATACATCTCCAGAGATACCCTCCTGTCCCCCCAGCCCTCTACCCCCTGCCATGTTCAGTAGTAGAGCTACTCTGTTCTATAAATACTGTTGCTTCTGGATGACTTTCAGAAATAGGCCAAAAGAAAATAAATCATAGCAGTCTATCCAAGAAGCAAGGAGGCATGGATAACAACCAAGACAGATTCTCTCCTTTCTAAGCTCCCTTTCCAAGAAAAAGAATGGGGGGAGGGGAGGCTTTTAATATTGGCCAGTTATCTTACAAGGCAGAATAGGGAATGGAAAATCATGTGTTACATCAGAATCCTTCAAAATATTAGAAAGATGATTATGGAGTTGAACTAAAATGAATACTCCCATGAGCAAATTGAATTAAATACTAAAAAAAATGACAATTCACTGTTCTTATTTACTATTCAACAGGTACAGGATGTTTACAAACAAATTACTTAGATTTAATATTTGGAAAAGTTGGAGAAGTTTCAGGTGAAGCTTCCACATTAATCTTTGAAAAGTTTTTTTTTTTATTTTGTTTTGTTTTTTAAGTTTCTTTCTTTCATGAGAGGGAGCAATACCAACAGGATCTCGTGCTATGATCTCACCCCCACCCCCAGCCTTTCAGCCCGCCAGGATCACAGTCATGTATGCATGCACCCAGCATGCACAAGTCAACCCAGCAATCAAACCCATCTTTCATATGGCTTTCCACATGAAAGGGCATTGCTCCACCACTGTCAGGCTCCGTCCTCCTCTGAGGATTTTGGGCATGAACACACACTCCCAGTGTGAGTTTTAAGCCACTACTGTGCCACCATGGCTGAGCCTTAAAAAATGCATTCTTTATCTTGAGTTGGAATAAGTGCAATGCCAGAGACTTAACTGAGAAAACATAAGGGTGTGTTACACTGACAATGGATAATGTTCCTAAAAAGTGTGATATAAAACTCAAATTTATAAAGTAAATCTGACTTTCCTCAAGATATGATTAGATTCAGAGAATTTATTTTCCAATTCCTGCCTACTTTCATGTGTCAGTCCTTCTGGGAATTACCTTCAATTGTATATACATTGGTTTGCCCAAGATCACACCATGTCCCAGGAACAATTTACAGCAAAAAATTGGCCAAGTTTTTGTCTGCTGATAATTTCTTGTTCATATTTAATTACTGTACATCTTTGTGAGTACAACACGATTTTTCAAAGCATGTATGCAGTATTCAGTAATCAAATTAAAGATATTACCATATTTAATAATCCAATTTAAAAGTGGACAATTGATATGAACACACAACTCTCAAAGGAAGATAATGAATGACAAGTCCATTTTAGAGTACAGAGATCCAGTCTCCTTACTTCAACCTGGAAAAACTGCAAACCGTCTTCCATGTAGTTGGCCACAGCCTTTGTTCTGACTACATCACAGTCAACTCCTTCTGCCCATCCTGTTTCCTTTACTTCTTCCACAAAGACAGATCCCCAAAGCTCTGACTAATAGACTTCCTTCATGTTACTCTCTTATTTCCTGAGGAATCACCCTGCAACTGTTGCACATAAATCAAACAGGATTACATAAATAACCAATCACATAATATTCTGTTTTAGAGGGGGCCAGCAGGTGGTGTGGTAGTTGGGACACTGGACTTCCACATGGCTGATGGCGATTTCAGTCCCAGACCTGGCAGGTGACTTTCTCACTTTCCTTCTCTCTCTGTCTCTCTCTGGTGATCACAGGTGCCCTACAGTAAAATTATTTAAATTAATAATAATAAATACAATTAAATACATCTTTTCAATTAGTTTATTTTTAGAGAAATTTTATGCTACAGGACATGTTTACTCACACACAGTGACAGAGAGAGAAAGTGAGAAATCACTCCCTGGAGGAATGGCCATGCCACAATCCCTTCTCCGTCCTCCTCTCAGGATTTTGGGCATGAACACACACTCCCAGTGTGAGTTTCAAGCCACCAAGACTCAAACTGTGGTCAACCATGTGGAAGTCCAGCGCCACAACCGCTATGCCACTTGTTAGCCCCTAAATAATTATTTTTTTAAATTCTACTTAAGATTGTACTATATCAGGTCTGGCAGGTGGCATGGTGTTTAAGGTGCTAGATTCCCACATGGCTGACCACTGTTTGAGTCCTGGACCTGGCAGCTCATTTTCTTACTTCCCCTCTTTCTCTCTCTAGTCAAATTTTAAAAATAATAATAATGATGAATACAATTTAAATAATTTTTTAAAAACCACTTCTCTTAAAAAAAGACTACTATACTGGGACCAGGAGGTGGTGTGGTAGTTAAGGTGCTGGACACTCCCACATGGCCAACCACAGTTCAAGTCCCAGACCTGGCGGCTTCCTTTCTCCCTTTCTCTCTCTTTCTCTCTCTCTCTCTCTCTCTCCCTGTCTCTCTCTTGTCAAATTAAAATAAATGAATGAATAAATATTTTTTTTTAGAAAAAGACTACTATATTATACCCTACTATGAAAATACGTTTTTTTCTTAATTCAGGCTTTATTTCTATTTTTAAAAGGCAATCAACAGCTGAAAGTCTACCTTTACTAAGGTGCCCTTAATCACCACGCCATCTGCCGGCCCAATTATTTAATTTTTTAGAGTTGATCTGAGTATATATGTTTGCTCTCATCCTAATGTCACATTTTTCTGTAGCAACTATGATCATCTCATCTTTCTAGATTTAACAACAGAAATTCTTTTTTGTTTGTTTAAATTACGAATTCACCAATAATAGCATTTCATTTGGTTCCTGGTGCTATTAAAACACACTTTCTTTTAGAATTCAAAGCACTTTTACTTTCAGAATGCAAAAACGAACTCAATTTACGTAGAATGTTAGTGGTTTAATAGTCACTTGATAAGTATTTCAGAGCTTCCTTCCCTTGCCTTCCTCTATTATAGAAACTAGAAAACTAAAACATTCAACTGAGATATTCTCAGACATGGAACATAATTCTGGACAGTAAAATTAAGACAGAAGCCCCTGAAGAGAACTTGTATTCTCTGTGGAGAGTGAGAGGAAGCCTCACAAAAATGAGGTTTGTTATTCTTCCTATCAGGAGAATGGATGTAATGCCTGGAAATGCAGAGGCCATCTAGGGGCTGAAGCTATAAGTAACAGAACGGAAGCCATATGCTATGCAAACGTGGAAATACAGAAGGAATCAGAGAAGTCAATTTTATTGGGGGCTACTACATCTACCTTTGAACTGGCTACCTCCAGACTTCTTGCTAATATAAGATAAACAATGGCCTAAGTCAATTAAGTGTTTTTGTTTTTAGGTCTTTCATTATACTCATCATCCAGTAATAAGAGACATGTCAATATGCTAGGAGAAACAAACTTTTTCTAAAATTAAATTATATCATATAAATTCATCACCATTTTTACTTAAGAGGCACCTGAGTAATATTTTATTTACATTTCTTTCTGAATTATACTGTGTAAAGAGAGGTAAGAGATGGAATCATACTCACCAACTCTTAGTATAATAATGAATAAAAGGAAAAAGGAAGGAGTAGGAGGGAGAGAGGGAAACTGAGCTATGGACAGAATGAAAGGAGACACATGGCTATAAACTGGGTCTTGGAGAGCTGCATTACTTAGTCTACTAATCTAATTTGGTATAAAATAAGCTATCCCAGAAAGGCAGATGATTAACATGCTCTTTTGGATAACCCTTTTTAAAACACATAATCTCTTCCTTGGGTATCTGATAACAATTGGACAGCAAAAACTACAAGGCCAAGGTTGCTAAGAAATGCCATTTGAGCAGGTGTTCAGTGTTGCTGCCAAAGCAAAAGTCCATGTTACAAATACTAGAAAATGTCAATGGTTTGTTATGAAAATTCAACCCCAATATAGTCTTGTCTAGTTGAAAAATTACCCTACTTATACAGTGATAAACAAGTTTTTATAGGAAAAGTCAGAGTTACTCCTTTAGAAACAGTTTTGTCTCTGTTCAGATAAACCCAATTTGTTTTGGGACCAACAGATGGCATAATGTTATGTCACTGGACTCCCACACAGTCAACTGGGGTTCAAGTCCCCGATCTGATGGCTTAAACTCACACCGGCACATGTGTGTGCATGCCCAAGATCTTGAGAGGAGAACGGAGAAGGGATGGTGGCATGTCCATCCCCTCTGGGGTGATTTCTCTCTGTCTCTCTGTCTTTCTCTGTTGTTTTGACAAACGCATGTTATATATAGCAAAAATCTTTCTAGAAAAAAATAATTTGCCTTTTTTTAGGTTTTTGCCATAAAGCGTGTGCACTTACCTGAGAAAGACAGATGAAAGATGAGAAAACAACTCCAAGATGGGATAGCCATAGTGCAATATTTTTCCCATTCTCCTCTTGGGATTTTGGTCATGTGCCTGGCATGATTTTCAAGCCACCTGGTTCAGGACTCAAACCACAGAGTCAACCATGTGGGAATCCAGTGCCTTAACCATGATGCCACCTGCTGGCCCTCTAATAGAACTAATTGAATATCAAATATTCAGAATGTTGTTTTACTTTAATCATTTGATTACATAATAAAGCCAGTAATAGTTTGATTTTCTGTCTTCGTTTTTATTTGCTAAGAAACAAAGCATACACTATTAGTTTGAAGTATAGTTTGAAAGCTAGAAAACTGACTTCACATATACTATCATCCTTAAATCCAAAAATATGTTTATATTCACTTCATTTAAAACAAATTAAAAATGAGATAAGATGTACCTCATAGATAACTATGCTTTCATTCTTCAGCCATTAAGTTATTATAACTAGGTATTTATACCTCATTTTTAAAATTTATTAATTATATATCCAGAAAAGGACTAGAATTTCTCACTTTATATACAGTTAGTGTACTTTTTAAATAAAAAACTTAATGGGACCAGCAGTTAGCATAGTGGCTATGTCGCTGGACTCCCACATAGTTGACCGCGGTTCACATCCTGGACCCGGTGGCTTAAAACTCATGCCAGGCGCGTGTGTGTGCATGCCCAAGATCCCGAGAGGAGAATGGAGGAGAAGGGATTGCGGCATGGCCATCCCCCCTGGGGGGGTGATTTCTTGCTTTCTGTCTCTCTGTCTCTGTCTGTCTGGCGAGTGCACGCACCCTATAGCAAAAAAACTCTCAAAAAAAAATAAATAAAAAATAAAAAACTTAAAATGCCAGACTAGCTTGACAGTAAGGTCATTGTAAACTTCAGACTCATGGCAGGTCAAGTCAACCTAGTGTGTGAGGGACAGAACAGAGTACTGGGTTGTTTGAACACGTTTCTTACTCTCTGAGTAGGTAATAAGCAGTTTTATAGTGATGACAGTTATAGTCTCAGAAGGTGGTAAAAAGAACAGCATCAACTTTTTTGATGTGCACCTCATGTGGATTAAATTCATGGGTCATCCTAAAAATTCCCACCTTAAAGTTTGGTGGTTAATCTTCTGTCCATATACACACCAAGTGTAGATTACTATATGCTACCACATACAAGACTATTCAGGGAAATGGAAAACAGTGAACTTAAATGCTATAGCATTCTTCTGCCTTCGGACCCTTACCTAAGATATAAGACCAAAGAAGAAAAATAAATAAATGATAGAATTTGTACAATAAATGGAAGACTGTTACAATAAATATATCATTCAACCATCTCTTTTTTTGGAATTATTTACTTTTAATTTTATTTATTCATTTATTTATTTTAATTTGACCAAAGAGAGACACAGAGAGAGAGAGAGAGAGAGAGAGAGAAAGTGATAAAGCAAGCCACCAGGCCCAGGACTCGAACCATGGTTGGCCATGTGGGAGTGTCCAGTACTTTAACCACCACGCCACCTGCTGGTCCCGCAACCACCTCTTTCTTCTCGTTCCTCCAGCTACCATCCTTCAATAGCCTATTGTATCAGAGGCGTCTAATGCGGTTCAGGGTGGTCAGTTATGATCCTGATGCCTTCAGACTATATCCAGTTTAACTCCTAAACTTTTAGGCAAGGCAACTTGTTTTAACAGAGAGAGCATGACTTTTGGAGCTAAAAAGACATGAGATTAAATCTACTTTCTCACTATGTGATTTGAGGCAAATTACCAAATTTCTTGGGACCTCAGTGGCCTCATCTATAAAATGGTAAAATGATATCAACCTATTAAAATTGGTATAAGGATTAGATCTGATAGGTATCAAAAAAATCCTATTTAGGGGTTCATTTTAAGTTTTGATTTTCATGAACAGATAATAATAATATTTTGTTTTGTTTTGTTTTAATTAACCTAAGTATATTCTGGTTAAAAATGAACAAAAAAGGTAAAGAGCATGTTAAAACAAAATACCATTGTGTAGTGTTGTGCCTCATTTGGTATTTGTTTTCCAAGTCATGTCATTCCCAAATACTACTATTTTAATTGTCATCACCTAATGAGAAACAGAGACATACTTTTTTTTTTCTTAGTTCTTATGCCAACTAAAGGTCAAATAAGGTCACAATGCTATACAAATCAAGGTTTCCAACAATTTAAGTAGAGAAAAATGATGGAGAATTAATCATCAAACAGTGGTATAGCATGCTGAACTCAGAGAAATATCTGTCATATGCACTTTGAGAAGATAATTTAGTTTCAATAATGGCTTTCCCCTTCCTAGTAAAATGTAACTTGTATTAGTTTTGTGTTTTTTTTCTTGCTATTAAATTTGTAATTTATTTTAGTTTTATAATTCTGTAAGAGATATAAACATAAGAAACTTCCATTTTATATCTGTATTTTTAAAGTAACAATTATAAAAACAATTTATTTTTTTTAATTTAATTCTCAAAGCAGAAATAGAATGTCATTTTTTAAAAATTAATTTTATTCATTTATTTACAACTTCTCTCTTCCATTTGACATAAGCATATTAACAAGGACATAAAATTTTAACTTAATATTGGAGGATTTCAGACAATATTCTTTTTCCTAAAAGGAGTCTAAACCTTTCTCTTTAATAAACTGCTTGTATACATAATGCCTTACCCAAGATGGCTCTTAATAAAAATTAGTACCCATCTCTTTTCCAGTGTGTATATATATATATATTATTACATAGGTATCTGGCATTTGGCTGGGTTTGTTTCTTTTTTCCAGTCCATGGTAATAATTGGGAAGTTTAATGGGCATGTTTGGTTTTAGTTTTGGGGGTCTACATAGCAGAAAACTAGTCAATGGGTATAGAATGACAGATTTAATTACTTGTGCAGTGATTTAATCACTCAAATGCAGTGTCATTTGAGTAAAAAATTTAAAAAAACTTTTAATAGCCATTTTTGGCGCTTTGTTATTAGAAATGTTTTCCTTTGATTTAGTGGTGAGAACAGGATATAGGGTGTTCAGGAGAACTTTCAAAGTTGAAATCATAAGGTTTATTAGAAGCATAAGTAACTAGGGCCAAATGGACTGCATAGTAATTTTAACCCTCTCAAAGTAGAAATAGACATCATTTTTTAAAAATTTGTTTTATTCATTTATTTACAACTTCTCTCTTCCATTTGACATAAGCATATTAACAAGGACATAAAAATATGATAAATTTCAGTACAGACCAGGTCTACTGGAGTGAGAGATTTCACCTGTGTTGTGACGTGCTTAGTCGAGCATTTTAAATTGTTTGAATTGGTCAAGATTCCTCCTGATTAAATAGTTCATAAGAGGAAATCTATCATAGGATCAAAGACAAGAAGAAAAATAAGTAAAGAAGGCATTGATAGAGTAAGCTGCCAGAGATTTCAGTGAACTGGTAAGAACCAGAGATTAGAGGATTAATGAATCTAATTACAGAGCTGCAGGACAGGGAAATAGAGCTTTCAAAGCAAGATACAAACAAAGAAGTAGTTAATATACCAGATGAGGTCAGGCAACTGCTTTTGTGAGTAACAGTATAAACTCATAGCCATTCAGGTCATTGAAAACAATGTATGCTATTTCTTCTCTAATTCTACATATATTCTAAAAGGAAGGACAATAGTTTGGGTCCTTTTTTCTTATTTATGCACCTGAATACAGTCATGCATCACTTAACCATGGGACTACTTTCAGAGAAATGAGTGGGTAGGCAATTTTGCTATGTCAACTTCATCAAGTGTACTAGTACGAAACTGCACAGGACGGCCTGTTACACACCTGTGTTAGATACTAGAGCCTATATTGTCCTTATAGACTACCATTGCTGACCAAGACATCTTTGTGCAGTGCATGACTGTACTTCAAAATAATTAAAAGGTTATGACACTATCAATAAGCTCATTGCCATTTTTTGTTATCCTTACTACAACAACCTTTTCTTCCCTCACATTTTTAGTTATATCAGTTGCAAAATCACAGATGCAAAATCATAGACACTGGGGTAATTACATTGTATTGCTGATTTTGATGCCCCAATATGTCTCTATGTGTGTCAAAGTAAGGAATCCCCTCCTAGAGTGTTAAATTATACCTTTGGGGGCCAGCCCTATAGCTCAGTGTTAAGTGCTGTGCGCAGGGATCCAGATCCCAAATAGCTGACCAGAGATCCAGATCCCAAACAGCTGACCACTGGCAGCTTGGCAAACACATTCAGTATGTGAATGCACATGCTCAAAATCCTGATGGGCAAGAAAAATGGAGGGAAAGGAATTATGGTGTGGCCACACCCCAGTGAGGGGTGCTTTCTCTCTTTCGCTGGCAAATGCATGAGCTCTCAGACAATGGAAAATAAGTAAATATATATATATATATA